>NW_027223176.1:5000-25000 GCF_043380555.1 Nothobranchius furzeri
AGCAGCTGATGGCGGGGCGCAGGAGCTGCAGGCAGCCTCCAGCAGCTGATGGCGGGGTGCAGGAGCAGCAGCCAGCCTCCAGCTGGTGATGGCGGGGTGAAGGAGCTGCAGCCAGCCACCAGCAGCTGATGGCGGGGTGAAGGAGCTGCAGCCAGCCACCAGCAGCTGATGGCGGGGTGGAGGAGCTGCAGCCAGCGTCCAGCAGCTGATGGTTGGGTGGTGGAGGAGCAGCAGCCAGCCTCCAGCAGCTGATGGCGGGGTGCAGGAGCAGCAGCCAGCGTCCAGCAGCTGATGGTTGGGTGGAGGAGCAGCAGCCAGCCTCCAGCAGCTGCTGGCGGGGTGCAGGAGCAGCAGCCAGCCTCCAGCAGCTGATGGCGGGGTGCAGGAGCTGCAGGCAGCCTCCAGCAGCTGATGGCGGTGTGCAGGAGCTGCAGCCAGCCTCCAGCAGCTGATGGCGGGGTGCAGGGGCTGCAGGCAGCCTCCAGCAGCTGATGGCGGGGTGCAGGAGCTGCAACCAGCCTCCAGCTGGTGATGGCGGGGTGGAGGAGCAGCAGCCAGCCTCCAGCAGCCAGCCTCCAGCTGCTGATGGCGGGGTGGAGGAACAGAAGCCTCCAGCAGCTGATGGCAGGGTGCAGGAGCAGCAGCCAGCCTCCAGCTGGTGATGGCGGGGTGGAGGAGCTGAAACCTGGGTCGGACCTGGTCTGCAGCAGGGCCCATTACCACTCAGAAGCTGATGGCAGTGTGTGTTTAGGTCCCTGCGGGGTGGATGAGCTGAAACCTGGGTCAGACTTGGTGTGCAGCAGGGCTCAGCACCCTCCAGAAGCCGATGACAGTGTGTCTTTAACTCCCTGCCTGGTGGGAGAGCTGAAAGCTGGGTCGGACCTGGTCTTTAGCAGAGCTCAGCAGCCTCCAGAAGCTGATGGCAGTGTGTGTTTCATCCCCTGCGGGGTGGGAGAGCTGAAACGTGGGTCGGACCTGGTCTGCAGCAGGGCCCATCACCATCCAGAAGCTGACGGCGGTGTGTGTTTAAGTCCCTGCGGGGTGGGAGAGCCATAACCTGGGTCGGACCTGGTCTGCAGCAGAGCTCAGCAGCCTCCAGAACCTGATGGCAGTGTGTCTTTAATCCACTGCGGGGTGCAGGAGCTGAAACCTGGGTCGGACCTGGTCTGCAGCAGGGCTCAGCAGCCAGCAGAAGGTGACGGCAGTGTGTGTTTAGTTCCCTGCGGGGTGCAGGAGCTGAAACCTGGGTCGGACCTGGTCTGCAGCAGAGCTCAGCAGCCAGCAGAAGGTGATGGCAGTGTGTGTTTAAGTCCCTGCCTGGTGGGAGAGCTGAAACCTGGGTCGGACCTGGTCTATAGAAGAGCTCAGCAGCCTCCAGAAGCTGATGGCAGTGTGTGTGTTTTGGTCCCTGCGGGGTGCAGGAGCAGGAACCCGGGTCGGACCTGGTCTATAGCGGAGCTCAGCAGCCTCCAGCAGCTGATGGCAGTGTGTGTTTAATTCCCTGCCTGGTGGGAGAGCTGTAACCCGGGTCGGACTTGGTCTGCAGCAGGGCCCATCACCATCCAGAAGCTGATGGCAGTGTGTCTTTAATTCCCTGCGGGGTGGAGGAGCAGAAACCTGGGTCGGACCTGGTCTATAGCAGAGCTCAGCAGCCTCCAGAAGCTGATGGCAGTGTGTGTTCAAGTCCCTGCGGGGTGGGAGAGCTGAAACCTGGGTCGGACCTGGTCTATAGAAGAGCTCAGCAGCCTCCAGCAGCTGATGGCAGTGTGTGTTTAAGTCCCTGCGGGGTGGGAGAGCTATATCCCGGGTCGGACCTGGTCTATAGCAGAGCTCAGCAGCCTCCAGCAGCTGATGGCAGTGTGTGTTTAAGTCCCTGCGGGGTGGGAGAGCTGAAACCTCGGTCGGACCTGGTCTATGGCAGAGCTCAGCAGCCTCCAGAAGCTGATGGCAGCGTGCCTCTAAGTCCCTGCCTGGTGGGAGAGCTGAAACCTGGGTCGGACATGGTCTGCAGCAGGGCTCGGCAGCCTCCAGCAGCTGATGGCAGTGTGTCTTTAAGTCCCTGCCTGGTGGGAGAGCTGAAACCTGGGTCGGACCTGGTCTATAGCAGAGCTCAGCAGCCTCCAGCAGCTGATGGCAGTGTGTGTTTAAGTCCCTGCCTGGTGTGAGAGCTGAAACCTGGGTCGGACCTGGTCTATAGAAGAGCTCAGCAGCCTCCAGCAGCTGATGGCAGTGTGTCTTTAAGTCACTGCCTGGTGGGAGAGCTGAAACCTGGGTCGGACCTGGTCTATAGTAGAGCTCAGCAGCCTCCAGCAGCTGATTGCAGTGTGTGTTTAAGTCCCTGCCTGGTGGGAGAGCTGATATCCGGGTCGGACCTGGTCCACAGCAGGGCCCATCACCCTCCAGAAGCTGGTGGCAGTGTGTGTTTAAGTCCCTGCGGGGTGCAGGAGCAGAAACCTGGGTGGGACCTGGTCTGCAGCAGAGCTCGGCAGCCTCCAGCAGCTGATGGCAGTGAGTGTTTAAGTCCCTGCGGGGTGGGAGAGCTATATCCCGGGTCAGACCTGGTCTAAAGCAGGGCCCATCACCCTCCAGAAGCTGGTGGCAGTGTGTGTTTAAGTCCCTGCGGGGTGGAGGAGCAGAAACCTGGGTCGGACCCGGTCTACAGCAGAGCTCAGCAGCCCCCAGAAGCTGATGGCAGTGTGTGTGTGTGTGTGTGTGTTTAAGTCTCTGCCTGGTTGGAGAGCCGATACCTGGGTCGGACCTGGTCTGCAGCAGGGCTCAGCAGCCTCCAGAAGCTGATGGCAGTGTGTCTTTCATTCCCTGCGGGGTGCAGGAGCAGAAACCTGGGTCGGACCTGGTCTATAGCGGAGCTCAGCAGCCTCCAGCAGCTGATGGCAGTGTGTGTGTTAAAGACCCTGCGGGGTGGGAGAGCTGAAACCTGGGTCGGACCTGGTCTGCAGCAGGGCTCAGCAGCCCCCAGAAGCTGATGGCTGTGTGTGTTTAAGTCCCTGCGGGGTGGGAGAGCTGAAACCTGGGTCGGACCTGGCCCGCAGCAGGGCCCATCACCCTCCAGAAGCTGATGGCGGTGTGGGTTTAAGTCCCTGCGGGGTTGAGGAGCTGAAACCTGGGTCGGACCTGGTCTGCAGCAGGGCCCATCACCATCCAGAAGCTGATGGCTGTGTGTGTTTAAGTCCCAGGGGGGTGGGAGAGCCATAACCTGGGTCGGACCTGGTCTGCAGCAGGGCTCAGCAGCCTCCAGTTGCAGATGGCAGTGTGTGTTTAGTTCCCTGCGGGGTGCAGGAGCTGAAACCTGGGTCGGACCTGGTCTATAGCAGAGCTCAGCAGCCTCCAGAAGCTGATGGCAGTGTGTCTTCAATTCCCTGCGGGGTGCAGGAGCTGATACCTGGGTCGGACCTGGTCTGCAGCAGGGCCCATCACCATCCAGACGCTGATGGCAGTGTGTGTTTAAGTCCTAGTGGGCTGCAGGAGCTGAAACCTGGGTCGGACCTGCTCTATAGTAGAGCTCAGCAGCCTCCAGAAGCTGATGGCAGTGTGTCTTTAAGTCCCTGCGGGGTGGGATAGCTGAAACCTGGGTCGGACCTGGTCTGCAGCAGGGCCCATCACCATCCAGACGCTGATGGCAGTGTGTGTTTAAGTCCTAGTGGGCTGCAGGAGCTGAAACCTGGGTCGGACCTGCTCTATAGTAGAGCTCAGCAGCCTCCAGAAGCTGATGGCAGTGTGTCTTTAAGTCCCTGCGGGGTGGGATAGCTGAAACCTGGGTCGGACCTGGTCTGCAGCAGGGCCCATCACCCTCCAGAAGCTGTTGGCAGTGTGTCTTCCATTCCTAGTGGGGCAGGGGAGCAAAGACCTGGGCAGAGGAGCGCCTGTCTGCATCCGATCCGGCCCCTCAGCAGCCCGCCGTGAGCCTTAGAGAACCCCCCCCCCCCCCCAGCGGGCTCCAGGAACCGGGCCCTGCGTCGGACCCAGCTCAGTAAGGCCCTCCCTCGGGCCCTGCAGCAGGTGGCCCCGTCTATGCAGTCGAAAACCCCGCGAAAATCGGTGTAGAAACGCCCGAGAGGCGTGGTGCGGTTCCCCCGGCCGGTACCGGGTCCGGACCGGTCCGGAAGTCCACCCAGAACACTGCCTGGGGCTTCTGGGCGGCTCCCCAGGCGCAGGCAGTCGAAAACCGCGTGAAAATCGGTTCAGAATTGACAAAACGGCGACCTCGTCGCTCCAAAAACTAAGTCCAAACTAAGCCTTTCGCTTATCGCTTAACGCTTAAGGCGGTCGGCCTTATGGCCAGTAAATGAAAAGTGCCTGCGCCCCTGGAGGTTTTGGAAGGTGCGAGCGATGACCATGCTCGGGTTAGTAGGTGAGGCCATCGGAAAACCAGCGTGAGTTGGCGGGTTTGGGTGGCAATCTATTCCAGGCAGAGTCGACTATCTCTGGGCATCAATTTTGGGATTTTTCCGGCTCTGGTTCTGGGAGAAACGCAGGGGCAAAGTGCACGAGCCGCGGCCGATTTTGGTGGCCTGTCCCTGGGCACAAAGTCTGAGGAGTGTGGGCCTGGTTCTCCGAAAAATACCAGTCTGCTGGAGCTCACTCCCATGGCTCCAGGGGGCACGGCACACCCCCCGGTAGCCGACCAAAGTGCTCTACTCGGGCCAGACTCGGACCCACGACCCGGGGTGAGAACCACAACTACTGGTCATCCTTTTGACCTCCAGGGGGCGCGGCAGAGCCTCCCCAGTCCGACGCAAGTGCCCCACTTGGGCCATACTCAGACCCACGGCCCGGGGCGAGAACCACAACTACTGGTCATCCTTTAGACCTCCAGGGGGCCCGGCACAGCCTCCCTAGACCGACACAAGTGCTCCACTTGGGCTGTACTCTGACCCAAGTCCCGGTGCGAGAACCACAACTACTGGTCATCCTTTAGACCTCCAGGGGGCCCGGCACAGCCTCCCTAGGCCGACACAAGTGCTCCACTTGGGCTATACTCTGACCCAAGTCCCGGGGCGAGAACCACAACTACTGGTCATCCTTTTGACCTCATGGTCATCCTTTAGATCTCCAGGGGGCCCGGCACAGCCTCCCTAGGCCGACACAAGTGCTCCACTTGGGCTATACTCTGACCCAAGTCCCGGGGCGAGAACCACAACTACTGGTCATCCTTTAGACCTCCAGGGGGCACGGCACACCCCCCGGTAGCCGACCAAAGTGCTCTACTCGGGCCAGACTCGGACCCACGACCCGGGGTGAGAACCACAACTACTGGTCATCCTTTAGACCTCCAGGGGGCCCGGCACAGCCTCCCTAGTCCGACACAAGTGCTCCACTTGGGCTATACTCTGACCCAAGTCCCGGGGCGAGAACCACAACTACTGGTCATCCTTTAGACCTCCAGGGGGACCGGCACAGCCTCCCTAGACCGACACAAGTGCACCACTTGGGCCATACTCTGACCCAAGTCCCGGGGCGAGAACCACAACTACTGGTCATCCTTTTGACCTCATGGTCATCCTTTAGACCTCAAGGGGGCACGGCAGAGCCTCCCTAGTCCGACACAAGTGTCCCACTTGGGCTATACTATGACCCAAGTCCCGGGGCGAGAACCACAACTACTGGTCATCCTTTAGACCTCAAGGGGGCACGGCAGAGCCTCCCTAGTCCGACACAAGTGTCCCACTTGGGCCATACTCAGACCCACGGCCCGGGGCGAGAACCACAACTACTGGTCATCCTTTAGACCTCCAGGGGGCCCGGCACAGCCTCCCTAGTCCGACGCAAGTGCTCCACTTGGGCTGTACTCTGACCCAAGTCCCGGGGCGAGAACCACAACTAATGGTCATCCTTTAGACCTCCAGGGGGCACGGCACAGCCTCCCTAGTCCGACACAAGTGCTCCACTTGGGCTATACTCTGACCCAAGTCCCGGGGCGAGAACCACAACTACTGGTCATCCTTTAGACCTCCAGGGGGCACGGCAGAGCCTCCCTAGTCCGACACAAGTGTCCCACTTGGGCTATTCTCTGACCCAAGTCCCGGGGCGAGAACCACAACTACTGGTCATCCTTTAGACCTCCAGGGGGCACGACACAGCCTCCCTAGTCCGACCCAAGTGCTCCACTTGGGCTATACTATGACCCAAGTCCCGGGGCGAGAACCACAACTACTGGTCATCCTTTAGACCTCCAGGGGGCACGGCACAGCCTCCCTAGTCCGACACAAGTGCTCCACTTGGGCTATACTCTGACCCAAGTCCCGGGGCGAGAACCACAACTACTGGTCATCCTTTAGACCTCCAGGGGGCACGGCACAGCCTCCCTAGTCCGACACAAGTGCTCCACTTGGGCTATACTCTGACCCAAGTCCCGGGGCGAGAACCACAACTACTGGTCATCCTTTAGACCTCCAGGGGGCACGGCACAGCCTCCCTAGTCCGACACAAGTGCTCCACTTGGGCTATACTCTGACCCAAGTCCCGGGGCGAGAACCACAACTACTGGTCATCCTTTAGACCTCCAGGGGGCACGGCACAGCCTCCCTAGTCCGACACAAGTGCTCCACTTGGGCTATACTCTGACCCAAGTCCCGGGGCGAGAACCACAACTACTGGTCATCCTTTTGACCTCATGGTCATCCTTTAGACCTCCAGGGGGCCCGGCACAGCCTCCCTAGGCCGACACAAGTGCTCCACTTGGGCTATACTCTGACCCAAGTCCCGGGGCGAGAACCACAACTACTGGTCATCCTTTAGACCTCCAGGGGGCACGGCACAGCCTCCCTAGTCCGACACAAGTGCTCCACTTGGGCTATACTCTGACCCAAGTCCCGGGGCGAGAACCACAACTACTGGTCATCCTTTTGACCTCATGGTCATCCTTTAGACCTCCAGGGGGCCCGGCACAGCCTCCCTAGACCGACACAAGTGCTCCACTTGGGCTGTACTCTGACCCAAGTCCCGGTGCGAGAACCACAACTACTGGTCATCCTTTAGACCTCCAGGGGGCCCGGCACAGCCTCCCTAGGCCGACACAAGTGCTCCACTTGGGCTATACTCTGACCCAAGTCCCGGGGCGAGAACCACAACTACTGGTCATCCTTTTGACCTCATGGTCATCCTTTAGATCTCCAGGGGGCCCGGCACAGCCTCCCTAGGCCGACACAAGTGCTCCACTTGGGCTATACTCTGACCCAAGTCCCGGGGCGAGAACCACAACTACTGGTCATCCTTTAGACCTCCAGGGGGCACGGCACACCCCCCGGTAGCCGACCAAAGTGCTCTACTCGGGCCAGACTCGGACCCACGACCCGGGGTGAGAACCACAACTACTGGTCATCCTTTAGACCTCCAGGGGGCCCGGCACAGCCTCCCTAGTCCGACACAAGTGCTCCACTTGGGCTATACTCTGACCCAAGTCCCGGGGCGAGAACCACAACTACTGGTCATCCTTTAGACCTCCAGGGGGACCGGCACAGCCTCCCTAGACCGACACAAGTGCACCACTTGGGCCATACTCTGACCCAAGTCCCGGGGCGAGAACCACAACTACTGGTCATCCTTTTGACCTCATGGTCATCCTTTAGACCTCAAGGGGGCACGGCAGAGCCTCCCTAGTCCGACACAAGTGTCCCACTTGGGCTATACTATGACCCAAGTCCCGGGGCGAGAACCACAACTACTGGTCATCCTTTAGACCTCAAGGGGGCACGGCAGAGCCTCCCTAGTCCGACACAAGTGTCCCACTTGGGCCATACTCAGACCCACGGCCCGGGGCGAGAACCACAACTACTGGTCATCCTTTAGACCTCCAGGGGGCCCGGCACAGCCTCCCTAGTCCGACGCAAGTGCTCCACTTGGGCTGTACTCTGACCCAAGTCCCGGGGCGAGAACCACAACTAATGGTCATCCTTTAGACCTCCAGGGGGCACGGCACAGCCTCCCTAGTCCGACACAAGTGCTCCACTTGGGCTATACTCTGACCCAAGTCCCGGGGCGAGAACCACAACTACTGGTCATCCTTTAGACCTCCAGGGGGCACGGCAGAGCCTCCCTAGTCCGACACAAGTGTCCCACTTGGGCTATTCTCTGACCCAAGTCCCGGGGCGAGAACCACAACTACTGGTCATCCTTTAGACCTCCAGGGGGCACGACACAGCCTCCCTAGTCCGACCCAAGTGCTCCACTTGGGCTATACTATGACCCAAGTCCCGGGGCGAGAACCACAACTACTGGTCATCCTTTAGACCTCCAGGGGGCACGGCACAGCCTCCCTAGTCCGACACAAGTGCTCCACTTGGGCTATACTCTGACCCAAGTCCCGGGGCGAGAACCACAACTACTGGTCATCCTTTAGACCTCCAGGGGGCACGGCACAGCCTCCCTAGTCCGACACAAGTGCTCCACTTGGGCTATACTCTGACCCAAGTCCCGGGGCGAGAACCACAACTACTGGTCATCCTTTTGACCTCATGGTCATCCTTTAGACCTCCAGGGGGCCCGGCACAGCCTCCCTAGGCCGACACAAGTGCTCCACTTGGGCTATACTCTGACCCAAGTCCCGGGGCGAGAACCACAACTACTGGTCATCCTTTAGACCTCCAGGGGGCACGGCACAGCCTCCCTAGTCCGACACAAGTGCTCCACTTGGGCTATACTCTGACCCAAGTCCCGGGGCGAGAACCACAACTACTGGTCATCCTTTTGACCTCATGGTCATCCTTTAGACCTCCAGGGGGCCCGGCACAGCCTCCCTAGACCGACACAAGTGCCCCACTTGGGCCGTACTCAGACCCACGGCCCGGTGCGAGAACCACAACTACTGGTCATCCTTTAGACCTCCAGGGGGCCCGGCACAGCCTCCCTAGGCCGACACAAGTGCTCCACTTGGGCTATACTCTGACCCAAGTCCCGGTGCGAGAACCACAACTACTGGTCATCCTTTAGACCTCCAGGGGGCCCGGCACAGCCTCCCTAGGCCGACACAAGTGCTCCACTTGGGCTATACTCTGACCCAAGTCCCGGGGCGAGAACCACAACTACTGGTCATCCTTTTGACCTCATGGTCATCCTTTAGATCTCCAGGGGGCCCGGCACAGCCTCCCTAGGCCGACACAAGTGCTCCACTTGGGCTATACTCTGACCCAAGTCCCGGGGCGAGAACCACAACTACTGGTCATCCTTTAGACCTCCAGGGGGCACGGCACACCCCCCGGTAGCCGACCAAAGTGCTCTACTCGGGCCAGACTCGGACCCACGACCCGGGGTGAGAACCACAACTACTGGTCATCCTTTAGACCTCCAGGGGGCCCGGCACAGCCTCCCTAGTCCGACACAAGTGCTCCACTTGGGCTATACTCTGACCCAAGTCCCGGGGCGAGAACCACAACTACTGGTCATCCTTTAGACCTCCAGGGGGACCGGCACAGCCTCCCTAGACCGACACAAGTGCACCACTTGGACCATACTCTGACCCAAGTCCCGGGGCGAGAACCACAACTACTGGTCATCCTTTTGACCTCATGGTCATCCTTTAGACCTCAAGGGGGCACGGCAGAGCCTCCCTAGTCCGACACAAGTGTCCCACTTGGGCTATACTATGACCCAAGTCCCGGGGCGAGAACCACAACTACTGGTCATCCTTTAGACCTCAAGGGGGCACGGCAGAGCCTCCCTAGTCCGACACAAGTGTCCCACTTGGGCCATACTCAGACCCACGGCCCGGGGCGAGAACCACAACTACTGGTCATCCTTTAGACCTCCAGGGGGCCCGGCACAGCCTCCCTAGTCCGACGCAAGTGCTCCACTTGGGCTGTACTCTGACCCAAGTCCCGGGGCGAGAACCACAACTAATGGTCATCCTTTAGACCTCCAGGGGGCACGGCACAGCCTCCCTAGTCCGACACAAGTGCTCCACTTGGGCTATACTCTGACCCAAGTCCCGGGGCGAGAACCACAACTACTGGTCATCCTTTAGACCTCCAGGGGGCACGGCAGAGCCTCCCTAGTCCGACACAAGTGTCCCACTTGGGCTATTCTCTGACCCAAGTCCCGGGGCGAGAACCACAACTACTGGTCATCCTTTAGACCTCCAGGGGGCACGACACAGCCTCCCTAGTCCGACCCAAGTGCTCCACTTGGGCTATACTATGACCCAAGTCCCGGGGCGAGAACCACAACTACTGGTCATCCTTTAGACCTCCAGGGGGCACGGCACAGCCTCCCTAGTCCGACACAAGTGCTCCACTTGGGCTATACTCTGACCCAAGTCCCGGGGCGAGAACCACAACTACTGGTCATCCTTTAGACCTCCAGGGGGCACGGCACAGCCTCCCTAGTCCGACACAAGTGCTCCACTTGGGCTATACTCTGACCCAAGTCCCGGGGCGAGAACCACAACTACTGGTCATCCTTTTGACCTCATGGTCATCCTTTAGACCTCCAGGGGGCCCGGCACAGCCTCCCTAGGCCGACACAAGTGCTCCACTTGGGCTATACTCTGACCCAAGTCCCGGGGCGAGAACCACAACTACTGGTCATCCTTTAGACCTCCAGGGGGCACGGCACAGCCTCCCTAGTCCGACACAAGTGCTCCACTTGGGCTATACTCTGACCCAAGTCCCGGGGCGAGAACCACAACTACTGGTCATCCTTTTGACCTCATGGTCATCCTTTAGACCTCCAGGGGGCCCGGCACAGCCTCCCTAGACCGACACAAGTGCTCCACTTGGGCTGTACTCTGACCCAAGTCCCGGTGCGAGAACCACAACTACTGGTCATCCTTTAGACCTCCAGGGGGCCCGGCACAGCCTCCCTAGGCCGACACAAGTGCTCCACTTGGGCTATACTCTGACCCAAGTCCCGGGGCGAGAACCACAACTACTGGTCATCCTTTTGACCTCATGGTCATCCTTTAGATCTCCAGGGGGCCCGGCACAGCCTCCCTAGGCCGACACAAGTGCTCCACTTGGGCTATACTCTGACCCAAGTCCCGGGGCGAGAACCACAACTACTGGTCATCCTTTAGACCTCCAGGGGGCACGGCACACCCCCCGGTAGCCGACCAAAGTGCTCTACTCGGGCCAGACTCGGACCCACGACCCGGGGTGAGAACCACAACTACTGGTCATCCTTTAGACCTCCAGGGGGCCCGGCACAGCCTCCCTAGTCCGACACAAGTGCTCCACTTGGGCTATACTCTGACCCAAGTCCCGGGGCGAGAACCACAACTACTGGTCATCCTTTAGACCTCCAGGGGGACCGGCACAGCCTCCCTAGACCGACACAAGTGCACCACTTGGGCCATACTCTGACCCAAGTCCCGGGGCGAGAACCACAACTACTGGTCATCCTTTTGACCTCATGGTCATCCTTTAGACCTCAAGGGGGCACGGCAGAGCCTCCCTAGTCCGACACAAGTGTCCCACTTGGGCTATACTATGACCCAAGTCCCGGGGCGAGAACCACAACTACTGGTCATCCTTTAGACCTCAAGGGGGCACGGCAGAGCCTCCCTAGTCCGACACAAGTGTCCCACTTGGGCCATACTCAGACCCACGGCCCGGGGCGAGAACCACAACTACTGGTCATCCTTTAGACCTCCAGGGGGCCCGGCACAGCCTCCCTAGTCCGACGCAAGTGCTCCACTTGGGCTGTACTCTGACCCAAGTCCCGGGGCGAGAACCACAACTAATGGTCATCCTTTAGACCTCCAGGGGGCACGGCACAGCCTCCCTAGTCCGACACAAGTGCTCCACTTGGGCTATACTCTGACCCAAGTCCCGGGGCGAGAACCACAACTACTGGTCATCCTTTAGACCTCCAGGGGGCACGGCAGAGCCTCCCTAGTCCGACACAAGTGTCCCACTTGGGCTATTCTCTGACCCAAGTCCCGGGGCGAGAACCACAACTACTGGTCATCCTTTAGACCTCCAGGGGGCACGACACAGCCTCCCTAGTCCGACCCAAGTGCTCCACTTGGGCTATACTATGACCCAAGTCCCGGGGCGAGAACCACAACTACTGGTCATCCTTTAGACCTCCAGGGGGCACGGCACAGCCTCCCTAGTCCGACACAAGTGCTCCACTTGGGCTATACTCTGACCCAAGTCCCGGGGCGAGAACCACAACTACTGGTCATCCTTTAGACCTCCAGGGGGCACGGCACAGCCTCCCTAGTCCGACACAAGTGCTCCACTTGGGCTATACTCTGACCCAAGTCCCGGGGCGAGAACCACAACTACTGGTCATCCTTTTGACCTCATGGTCATCCTTTAGACCTCCAGGGGGCCCGGCACAGCCTCCCTAGGCCGACACAAGTGCTCCACTTGGGCTATACTCTGACCCAAGTCCCGGGGCGAGAACCACAACTACTGGTCATCCTTTAGACCTCCAGGGGGCACGGCACAGCCTCCCTAGTCCGACACAAGTGCTCCACTTGGGCTATACTCTGACCCAAGTCCCGGGGCGAGAACCACAACTACTGGTCATCCTTTTGACCTCATGGTCATCCTTTAGACCTCCAGGGGGCCCGGCACAGCCTCCCTAGACCGACACAAGTGCTCCACTTGGGCTGTACTCTGACCCAAGTCCCGGTGCGAGAACCACAACTACTGGTCATCCTTTAGACCTCCAGGGGGCCCGGCACAGCCTCCCTAGGCCGACACAAGTGCTCCACTTGGGCTATACTCTGACCCAAGTCCCGGGGCGAGAACCACAACTACTGGTCATCCTTTTGACCTCATGGTCATCCTTTAGATCTCCAGGGGGCCCGGCACAGCCTCCCTAGGCCGACACAAGTGCTCCACTTGGGCTATACTCTGACCCAAGTCCCGGGGCGAGAACCACAACTACTGGTCATCCTTTAGACCTCCAGGGGGCACGGCACACCCCCCGGTAGCCGACCAAAGTGCTCTACTCGGGCCAGACTCGGACCCACGACCCGGGGTGAGAACCACAACTACTGGTCATCCTTTAGACCTCCAGGGGGCCCGGCACAGCCTCCCTAGTCCGACACAAGTGCTCCACTTGGGCTATACTCTGACCCAAGTCCCGGGGCGAGAACCACAACTACTGGTCATCCTTTAGACCTCCAGGGGGACCGGCACAGCCTCCCTAGACCGACACAAGTGCACCACTTGGGCCATACTCTGACCCAAGTCCCGGGGCGAGAACCACAACTACTGGTCATCCTTTTGACCTCATGGTCATCCTTTAGACCTCAAGGGGGCACGGCAGAGCCTCCCTAGTCCGACACAAGTGTCCCACTTGGGCTATACTATGACCCAAGTCCCGGGGCGAGAACCACAACTACTGGTCATCCTTTAGACCTCAAGGGGGCACGGCAGAGCCTCCCTAGTCCGACACAAGTGTCCCACTTGGGCCATACTCAGACCCACGGCCCGGGGCGAGAACCACAACTACTGGTCATCCTTTAGACCTCCAGGGGGCCCGGCACAGCCTCCCTAGTCCGACGCAAGTGCTCCACTTGGGCTGTACTCTGACCCAAGTCCCGGGGCGAGAACCACAA
Organism: Nothobranchius furzeri; assembly: GCF_043380555.1. Taxonomy (NCBI): domain Eukaryota; kingdom Metazoa; phylum Chordata; class Actinopteri; order Cyprinodontiformes; family Nothobranchiidae; genus Nothobranchius; species Nothobranchius furzeri. The sequence continues at coordinate 18,529 of NW_027223176.1, forward strand.
CTAATGGTCATCCTTTAGACCTCCAGGGGGCACGGCACAGCCTCCCTAGTCCGACACAAGTGCTCCACTTGGGCTATACTCTGACCCAAGTCCCGGGGCGAGAACCACAACTACTGGTCATCCTTTAGACCTCCAGGGGGCACGGCAGAGCCTCCCTAGTCCGACACAAGTGTCCCACTTGGGCTATTCTCTGACCCAAGTCCCGGGGCGAGAACCACAACTACTGGTCATCCTTTAGACCTCCAGGGGGCACGACACAGCCTCCCTAGTCCGACCCAAGTGCTCCACTTGGGCTATACTATGACCCAAGTCCCGGGGCGAGAACCACAACTACTGGTCATCCTTTAGACCTCCAGGGGGCACGGCACAGCCTCCCTAGTCCGACACAAGTGCTCCACTTGGGCTATACTCTGACCCAAGTCCCGGGGCGAGAACCACAACTACTGGTCATCCTTTAGACCTCCAGGGGGCACGGCACAGCCTCCCTAGTCCGACACAAGTGCTCCACTTGGGCTATACTCTGACCCAAGTCCCGGGGCGAGAACCACAACTACTGGTCATCCTTTTGACCTCATGGTCATCCTTTAGACCTCCAGGGGGCCCGGCACAGCCTCCCTAGGCCGACACAAGTGCTCCACTTGGGCTATACTCTGACCCAAGTCCCGGGGCGAGAACCACAACTACTGGTCATCCTTTAGACCTCCAGGGGGCACGGCACAGCCTCCCTAGTCCGACACAAGTGCTCCACTTGGGCTATACTCTGACCCAAGTCCCGGGGCGAGAACCACAACTACTGGTCATCCTTTTGACCTCATGGTCATCCTTTAGACCTCCAGGGGGCCCGGCACAGCCTCCCTAGACCGACACAAGTGCCCCACTTGGGCCGTACTCAGACCCACGGCCCGGTGCGAGAACCACAACTACTGGTCATCCTTTAGACCTCCAGGGGGCCCGGCACAGCCTCCCTAGGCCGACACAAGTGCTCCACTTGGGCTATACTCTGACCCAAGTCCCGGTGCGAGAACCACAACTACTGGTCATCCTTTAGACCTCCAGGGGGCCCGGCACAGCCTCCCTAGGCCGACACAAGTGCTCCACTTGGGCTATACTCTGACCCAAGTCCCGGGGCGAGAACCACAACTACTGGTCATCCTTTTGACCTCATGGTCATCCTTTAGATCTCCAGGGGGCCCGGCACAGCCTCCCTAGGCCGACACAAGTGCTCCACTTGGGCTATACTCTGACCCAAGTCCCGGGGCGAGAACCACAACTACTGGTCATCCTTTAGACCTCCAGGGGGCACGGCACACCCCCCGGTAGCCGACCAAAGTGCTCTACTCGGGCCAGACTCGGACCCACGACCCGGGGTGAGAACCACAACTACTGGTCATCCTTTAGACCTCCAGGGGGCCCGGCACAGCCTCCCTAGTCCGACACAAGTGCTCCACTTGGGCTATACTCTGACCCAAGTCCCGGGGCGAGAACCACAACTACTGGTCATCCTTTAGACCTCCAGGGGGACCGGCACAGCCTCCCTAGACCGACACAAGTGCACCACTTGGACCATACTCTGACCCAAGTCCCGGGGCGAGAACCACAACTACTGGTCATCCTTTTGACCTCATGGTCATCCTTTAGACCTCAAGGGGGCACGGCAGAGCCTCCCTAGTCCGACACAAGTGTCCCACTTGGGCTATACTATGACCCAAGTCCCGGGGCGAGAACCACAACTACTGGTCATCCTTTAGACCTCAAGGGGGCACGGCAGAGCCTCCCTAGTCCGACACAAGTGTCCCACTTGGGCCATACTCAGACCCACGGCCCGGGGCGAGAACCACAACTACTGGTCATCCTTTAGACCTCCAGGGGGCCCGGCACAGCCTCCCTAGTCCGACGCAAGTGCTCCACTTGGGCTGTACTCTGACCCAAGTCCCGGGGCGAGAACCACAACTAATGGTCATCCTTTAGACCTCCAGGGGGCACGGCACAGCCTCCCTAGTCCGACACAAGTGCTCCACTTGGGCTATACTCTGACCCAAGTCCCGGGGCGAGAACCACAACTACTGGTCATCCTTTAGACCTCCAGGGGGCACGGCAGAGCCTCCCTAGTCCGACACAAGTGTCCCACTTGGGCTATTCTCTGACCCAAGTCCCGGGGCGAGAACCACAACTACTGGTCATCCTTTAGACCTCCAGGGGGCACGACACAGCCTCCCTAGTCCGACCCAAGTGCTCCACTTGGGCTATACTATGACCCAAGTCCCGGGGCGAGAACCACAACTACTGGTCATCCTTTAGACCTCCAGGGGGCACGGCACAGCCTCCCTAGTCCGACACAAGTGCTCCACTTGGGCTATACTCTGACCCAAGTCCCGGGGCGAGAACCACAACTACTGGTCATCCTTTAGACCTCCAGGGGGCACGGCACAGCCTCCCTAGTCCGACACAAGTGCTCCACTTGGGCTATACTCTGACCCAAGTCCCGGGGCGAGAACCACAACTACTGGTCATCCTTTTGACCTCATGGTCATCCTTTAGACCTCCAGGGGGCCCGGCACAGCCTCCCTAGGCCGACACAAGTGCTCCACTTGGGCTATACTCTGACCCAAGTCCCGGGGCGAGAACCACAACTACTGGTCATCCTTTAGACCTCCAGGGGGCACGGCACAGCCTCCCTAGTCCGACACAAGTGCTCCACTTGGGCTATACTCTGACCCAAGTCCCGGGGCGAGAACCACAACTACTGGTCATCCTTTTGACCTCATGGTCATCCTTTAGACCTCCAGGGGGCCCGGCACAGCCTCCCTAGACCGACACAAGTGCTCCACTTGGGCTGTACTCTGACCCAAGTCCCGGTGCGAGAACCACAACTACTGGTCATCCTTTAGACCTCCAGGGGGCCCGGCACAGCCTCCCTAGGCCGACACAAGTGCTCCACTTGGGCTATACTCTGACCCAAGTCCCGGGGCGAGAACCACAACTACTGGTCATCCTTTTGACCTCATGGTCATCCTTTAGATCTCCAGGGGGCCCGGCACAGCCTCCCTAGGCCGACACAAGTGCTCCACTTGGGCTATACTCTGACCCAAGTCCCGGGGCGAGAACCACAACTACTGGTCATCCTTTAGACCTCCAGGGGGCACGGCACACCCCCCGGTAGCCGACCAAAGTGCTCTACTCGGGCCAGACTCGGACCCACGACCCGGGGTGAGAACCACAACTACTGGTCATCCTTTAGACCTCCAGGGGGCCCGGCACAGCCTCCCTAGTCCGACACAAGTGCTCCACTTGGGCTATACTCTGACCCAAGTCCCGGGGCGAGAACCACAACTACTGGTCATCCTTTAGACCTCCAGGGGGACCGGCACAGCCTCCCTAGACCGACACAAGTGCACCACTTGGGCCATACTCTGACCCAAGTCCCGGGGCGAGAACCACAACTACTGGTCATCCTTTTGACCTCATGGTCATCCTTTAGACCTCAAGGGGGCACGGCAGAGCCTCCCTAGTCCGACACAAGTGTCCCACTTGGGCTATACTATGACCCAAGTCCCGGGGCGAGAACCACAACTACTGGTCATCCTTTAGACCTCAAGGGGGCACGGCAGAGCCTCCCTAGTCCGACACAAGTGTCCCACTTGGGCCATACTCAGACCCACGGCCCGGGGCGAGAACCACAACTACTGGTCATCCTTTAGACCTCCAGGGGGCCCGGCACAGCCTCCCTAGTCCGACGCAAGTGCTCCACTTGGGCTGTACTCTGACCCAAGTCCCGGGGCGAGAACCACAACTAATGGTCATCCTTTAGACCTCCAGGGGGCACGGCACAGCCTCCCTAGTCCGACACAAGTGCTCCACTTGGGCTATACTCTGACCCAAGTCCCGGGGCGAGAACCACAACTACTGGTCATCCTTTAGACCTCCAGGGGGCACGGCAGAGCCTCCCTAGTCCGACACAAGTGTCCCACTTGGGCTATTCTCTGACCCAAGTCCCGGGGCGAGAACCACAACTACTGGTCATCCTTTAGACCTCCAGGGGGCACGACACAGCCTCCCTAGTCCGACCCAAGTGCTCCACTTGGGCTATACTATGACCCAAGTCCCGGGGCGAGAACCACAACTACTGGTCATCCTTTAGACCTCCAGGGGGCACGGCACAGCCTCCCTAGTCCGACACAAGTGCTCCACTTGGGCTATACTCTGACCCAAGTCCCGGGGCGAGAACCACAACTACTGGTCATCCTTTAGACCTCCAGGGGGCACGGCACAGCCTCCCTAGTCCGACACAAGTGCTCCACTTGGGCTATACTCTGACCCAAGTCCCGGGGCGAGAACCACAACTACTGGTCATCCTTTTGACCTCATGGTCATCCTTTAGACCTCCAGGGGGCCCGGCACAGCCTCCCTAGGCCGACACAAGTGCTCCACTTGGGCTATACTCTGACCCAAGTCCCGGGGCGAGAACCACAACTACTGGTCATCCTTTAGACCTCCAGGGGGCACGGCACAGCCTCCCTAGTCCGACACAAGTGCTCCACTTGGGCTATACTCTGACCCAAGTCCCGGGGCGAGAACCACAACTACTGGTCATCCTTTTGACCTCATGGTCATCCTTTAGACCTCCAGGGGGCCCGGCACAGCCTCCCTAGACCGACACAAGTGCTCCACTTGGGCTGTACTCTGACCCAAGTCCCGGTGCGAGAACCACAACTACTGGTCATCCTTTAGACCTCCAGGGGGCCCGGCACAGCCTCCCTAGGCCGACACAAGTGCTCCACTTGGGCTATACTCTGACCCAAGTCCCGGGGCGAGAACCACAACTACTGGTCATCCTTTTGACCTCATGGTCATCCTTTAGATCTCCAGGGGGCCCGGCACAGCCTCCCTAGGCCGACACAAGTGCTCCACTTGGGCTATACTCTGACCCAAGTCCCGGGGCGAGAACCACAACTACTGGTCATCCTTTAGACCTCCAGGGGGCACGGCACACCCCCCGGTAGCCGACCAAAGTGCTCTACTCGGGCCAGACTCGGACCCACGACCCGGGGTGAGAACCACAACTACTGGTCATCCTTTTGACCTCATGGTCATCCTTTAGACCTCCAGGGGGACCGGCACAGCCTCCCTAGACCGACACAAGTGCACCACTTGGGCCATACTCTGACCCAAGTCCCGGGGCGAGAACCACAACTACTGGTCATCCTTTTGACCTCATGGTCATCCTTTAGACCTCAAGGGGGCACGGCAGAGCCTCCCTAGTCCGACACAAGTGTCCCACTTGGGCTATACTATGACCCAAGTCCCGGGGCGAGAACCACAACTACTGGTCATCCTTTAGACCTCAAGGGGGCACGGCAGAGCCTCCCTAGTCCGACACAAGTGTCCCACTTGGGCCATACTCAGACCCACGGCCCGGGGCGAGAACCACAACTACTGGTCATCCTTTAGACCTCCAGGGGGCCCGGCACAGCCTCCCTAGTCCGACGCAAGTGCTCCACTTGGGCTGTACTCTGACCCAAGTCCCGGGGCGAGAACCACAACTAATGGTCATCCTTTAGACCTCCAGGGGGCACGGCACAGCCTCCCTAGTCCGACACAAGTGCTCCACTTGGGCTATACTCTGACCCAAGTCCCGGGGCGAGAACCACAACTACTGGTCATCCTTTAGACCTCCAGGGGGCACGGCAGAGCCTCCCTAGTCCGACACAAGTGTCCCACTTGGGCTATTCTCTGACCCAAGTCCCGGGGCGAGAACCACAACTACTGGTCATCCTTTAGACCTCCAGGGGGCACGACACAGCCTCCCTAGTCCGACCCAAGTGCTCCACTTGGGCTATACTATGACCCAAGTCCCGGGGCGAGAACCACAACTACTGGTCATCCTTTAGACCTCCAGGGGGCACGGCACAGCCTCCCTAGTCCGACACAAGTGCTCCACTTGGGCTATACTCTGACCCAAGTCCCGGGGCGAGAACCACAACTACTGGTCATCCTTTAGACCTCCAGGGGGCACGGCACAGCCTCCCTAGTCCGACACAAGTGCTCCACTTGGGCTATACTCTGACCCAAGTCCCGGGGCGAGAACCACAACTACTGGTCATCCTTTTGACCTCATGGTCATCCTTTAGACCTCCAGGGGGCCCGGCACAGCCTCCCTAGGCCGACACAAGTGCTCCACTTGGGCTATACTCTGACCCAAGTCCCGGGGCGAGAACCACAACTACTGGTCATCCTTTAGACCTCCAGGGGGCACGGCACAGCCTCCCTAGTCCGACACAAGTGCTCCACTTGGGCTATACTCTGACCCAAGTCCCGGGGCGAGAACCACAACTACTGGTCATCCTTTTGACCTCATGGTCATCCTTTAGACCTCCAGGGGGCCCGGCACAGCCTCCCTAGACCGACACAAGTGCTCCACTTGGGCTGTACTCTGACCCAAGTCCCGGTGCGAGAACCACAACTACTGGTCATC
>NW_027223176.1:37500-50105 GCF_043380555.1 Nothobranchius furzeri
CAGGAGCAGCAGCCAGCCTCCAGCAGCTGATGGCGGGGTGGAGGAGCTGCAGCCAGCCTCCAGCAGCCAGCCTCCAGCTAGTGATGGCGGGGTGGAGAAGCAGGCAGCCTCCATCAGCTGATGGCGGGGTGGAGGAGCAGAAGCCAGCCTCCAGCTGGTGATGGCGGGGTGCAGGAGCTGCAGGCAGCCTCCAGCAGCTGATGGCGGGGTGGAGGAGCTGCAGCCAGCCTCCAGCAGCCAGCCTCCAGCTAGTGATGGCGGGGTGGAGAAGCAGGCAGCCTCCATCAGCTGATGGCGGGGTGGAGGAGCAGAAGCCAGCCTCCAGCAGCTGATGGCGGGGTGCAGGAGGTGCAGGCAGCCTCCAGCAGCTGATGGCGGGGTGCAGGAGCAGCAGGCAGCCTCCAGCAGCTGATGGCGGGGTGCAGGAGCTGCAACCAGCCTCCAGCTGGTGATGGCGGGGTGGAGGAGCTGCAGCCAGCCTCCAGCAGCCAGCCCCCAGCAGCTGATGGCGGGGTGGAGGAGCAGAAGCCAGCCTCCAGCAGCTGATGGTGGGGTGCAGGAGCTGCAGCCAGCCTCCAGCAGCCAGCCTCCAGCTGGTGATGGCGGGGTGGAGGAGCAGCAGCAGACAGCCTCCAGCAGCCAGCCAGCCTCCAGGAGCTGATGGCGGTGTGTGGGAGCAGCAGCCAGCCTCCAGCGTTCAGCCAGCATCCATCAGCTGATGGCGGTGTGAAGGAGCTGCAGCCAGCCTCCAGCAGGTCATGGTGGGGTGGAGGAGCAGCAGCCAGCCTCCAGCAGCTGATGGCGGGTTGCAGGAGCTGCAGCCAGCCTCCAGCAAATGATGGCGGGGTGCAGGAGCTGCAGGCAGCCTCCAGCAGCTGATGGCGGGGTGCAGGAGCAGCAGGCAGCCTCCAGCTGCTGATGACGGGGTGCAGGAGCTGCAACCAGCCTCCAGCTGGTGATGGTGGGGTGGAGGAGCTGCAGCCAGCCTCGAACAGCTGATGGCAGGGTGCAGGAGCAGCAGCCAGCCTCCAGCAGCTGATGGCGGGGCGCAGGAGCTGCAGGCAGCCTCCAGCAGCTGATGGCGGGGTGCAGGAGCAGCAGCCAGCCTCCAGCTGGTGATGGCGGGGTGAAGGAGCTGCAGCCAGCCACCAGCAGCTGATGGCGGGGTGAAGGAGCTGCAGCCAGCCACCAGCAGCTGATGGCGGGGTGGAGGAGCTGCAGCCAGCGTCCAGCAGCTGATGGTTGGGTGGTGGAGGAGCAGCAGCCAGCCTCCAGCAGCTGATGGCGGGGTGCAGGAGCAGCAGCCAGCGTCCAGCAGCTGATGGTTGGGTGGAGGAGCAGCAGCCAGCCTCCAGCAGCTGCTGGCGGGGTGCAGGAGCAGCAGCCAGCCTCCAGCAGCTGATGGCGGGGTGCAGGAGCTGCAGGCAGCCTCCAGCAGCTGATGGCGGTGTGCAGGAGCTGCAGCCAGCCTCCAGCAGCTGATGGCGGGGTGCAGGGGCTGCAGGCAGCCTCCAGCAGCTGATGGCGGGGTGCAGGAGCTGCAACCAGCCTCCAGCTGGTGATGGCGGGGTGGAGGAGCAGCAGCCAGCCTCCAGCAGCCAGCCTCCAGCTGCTGATGGCGGGGTGGAGGAACAGAAGCCTCCAGCAGCTGATGGCAGGGTGCAGGAGCAGCAGCCAGCCTCCAGCTGGTGATGGCGGGGTGGAGGAGCTGAAACCTGGGTCGGACCTGGTCTGCAGCAGGGCCCATTACCACTCAGAAGCTGATGGCAGTGTGTGTTTAGGTCCCTGCGGGGTGGATGAGCTGAAACCTGGGTCAGACTTGGTGTGCAGCAGGGCTCAGCACCCTCCAGAAGCCGATGACAGTGTGTCTTTAACTCCCTGCCTGGTGGGAGAGCTGAAAGCTGGGTCGGACCTGGTCTTTAGCAGAGCTCAGCAGCCTCCAGAAGCTGATGGCAGTGTGTGTTTCATCCCCTGCGGGGTGGGAGAGCTGAAACGTGGGTCGGACCTGGTCTGCAGCAGGGCCCATCACCATCCAGAAGCTGACGGCGGTGTGTGTTTAAGTCCCTGCGGGGTGGGAGAGCCATAACCTGGGTCGGACCTGGTCTGCAGCAGAGCTCAGCAGCCTCCAGAACCTGATGGCAGTGTGTCTTTAATCCACTGCGGGGTGCAGGAGCTGAAACCTGGGTCGGACCTGGTCTGCAGCAGGGCTCAGCAGCCAGCAGAAGGTGACGGCAGTGTGTGTTTAGTTCCCTGCGGGGTGCAGGAGCTGAAACCTGGGTCGGACCTGGTCTGCAGCAGAGCTCAGCAGCCAGCAGAAGGTGATGGCAGTGTGTGTTTAAGTCCCTGCCTGGTGGGAGAGCTGAAACCTGGGTCGGACCTGGTCTATAGAAGAGCTCAGCAGCCTCCAGAAGCTGATGGCAGTGTGTGTGTTTTGGTCCCTGCGGGGTGCAGGAGCAGGAACCCGGGTCGGACCTGGTCTATAGCGGAGCTCAGCAGCCTCCAGCAGCTGATGGCAGTGTGTGTTTAATTCCCTGCCTGGTGGGAGAGCTGTAACCCGGGTCGGACTTGGTCTGCAGCAGGGCCCATCACCATCCAGAAGCTGATGGCAGTGTGTCTTTAATTCCCTGCGGGGTGGAGGAGCAGAAACCTGGGTCGGACCTGGTCTATAGCAGAGCTCAGCAGCCTCCAGAAGCTGATGGCAGTGTGTGTTCAAGTCCCTGCGGGGTGGGAGAGCTGAAACCTGGGTCGGACCTGGTCTATAGAAGAGCTCAGCAGCCTCCAGCAGCTGATGGCAGTGTGTGTTTAAGTCCCTGCGGGGTGGGAGAGCTATATCCCGGGTCGGACCTGGTCTATAGCAGAGCTCAGCAGCCTCCAGCAGCTGATGGCAGTGTGTGTTTAAGTCCCTGCGGGGTGGGAGAGCTGAAACCTCGGTCGGACCTGGTCTATGGCAGAGCTCAGCAGCCTCCAGAAGCTGATGGCAGCGTGCCTCTAAGTCCCTGCCTGGTGGGAGAGCTGAAACCTGGGTCGGACATGGTCTGCAGCAGGGCTCGGCAGCCTCCAGCAGCTGATGGCAGTGTGTCTTTAAGTCCCTGCCTGGTGGGAGAGCTGAAACCTGGGTCGGACCTGGTCTATAGCAGAGCTCAGCAGCCTCCAGCAGCTGATGGCAGTGTGTGTTTAAGTCCCTGCCTGGTGTGAGAGCTGAAACCTGGGTCGGACCTGGTCTATAGAAGAGCTCAGCAGCCTCCAGCAGCTGATGGCAGTGTGTCTTTAAGTCACTGCCTGGTGGGAGAGCTGAAACCTGGGTCGGACCTGGTCTATAGTAGAGCTCAGCAGCCTCCAGCAGCTGATTGCAGTGTGTGTTTAAGTCCCTGCCTGGTGGGAGAGCTGATATCCGGGTCGGACCTGGTCCACAGCAGGGCCCATCACCCTCCAGAAGCTGGTGGCAGTGTGTGTTTAAGTCCCTGCGGGGTGCAGGAGCAGAAACCTGGGTGGGACCTGGTCTGCAGCAGAGCTCGGCAGCCTCCAGCAGCTGATGGCAGTGAGTGTTTAAGTCCCTGCGGGGTGGGAGAGCTATATCCCGGGTCAGACCTGGTCTAAAGCAGGGCCCATCACCCTCCAGAAGCTGGTGGCAGTGTGTGTTTAAGTCCCTGCGGGGTGGAGGAGCAGAAACCTGGGTCGGACCCGGTCTACAGCAGAGCTCAGCAGCCCCCAGAAGCTGATGGCAGTGTGTGTGTGTGTGTGTGTGTTTAAGTCTCTGCCTGGTTGGAGAGCCGATACCTGGGTCGGACCTGGTCTGCAGCAGGGCTCAGCAGCCTCCAGAAGCTGATGGCAGTGTGTCTTTCATTCCCTGCGGGGTGCAGGAGCAGAAACCTGGGTCGGACCTGGTCTATAGCGGAGCTCAGCAGCCTCCAGCAGCTGATGGCAGTGTGTGTGTTAAAGACCCTGCGGGGTGGGAGAGCTGAAACCTGGGTCGGACCTGGTCTGCAGCAGGGCTCAGCAGCCCCCAGAAGCTGATGGCTGTGTGTGTTTAAGTCCCTGCGGGGTGGGAGAGCTGAAACCTGGGTCGGACCTGGCCCGCAGCAGGGCCCATCACCCTCCAGAAGCTGATGGCGGTGTGGGTTTAAGTCCCTGCGGGGTTGAGGAGCTGAAACCTGGGTCGGACCTGGTCTGCAGCAGGGCCCATCACCATCCAGAAGCTGATGGCTGTGTGTGTTTAAGTCCCAGGGGGGTGGGAGAGCCATAACCTGGGTCGGACCTGGTCTGCAGCAGGGCTCAGCAGCCTCCAGTTGCAGATGGCAGTGTGTGTTTAGTTCCCTGCGGGGTGCAGGAGCTGAAACCTGGGTCGGACCTGGTCTATAGCAGAGCTCAGCAGCCTCCAGAAGCTGATGGCAGTGTGTCTTCAATTCCCTGCGGGGTGCAGGAGCTGATACCTGGGTCGGACCTGGTCTGCAGCAGGGCCCATCACCATCCAGACGCTGATGGCAGTGTGTGTTTAAGTCCTAGTGGGCTGCAGGAGCTGAAACCTGGGTCGGACCTGCTCTATAGTAGAGCTCAGCAGCCTCCAGAAGCTGATGGCAGTGTGTCTTTAAGTCCCTGCGGGGTGGGATAGCTGAAACCTGGGTCGGACCTGGTCTGCAGCAGGGCCCATCACCATCCAGACGCTGATGGCAGTGTGTGTTTAAGTCCTAGTGGGCTGCAGGAGCTGAAACCTGGGTCGGACCTGCTCTATAGTAGAGCTCAGCAGCCTCCAGAAGCTGATGGCAGTGTGTCTTTAAGTCCCTGCGGGGTGGGATAGCTGAAACCTGGGTCGGACCTGGTCTGCAGCAGGGCCCATCACCCTCCAGAAGCTGTTGGCAGTGTGTCTTCCATTCCTAGTGGGGCAGGGGAGCAAAGACCTGGGCAGAGGAGCGCCTGTCTGCATCCGATCCGGCCCCTCAGCAGCCCGCCGTGAGCCTTAGAGAACCCCCCCCCCCCCCCAGCGGGCTCCAGGAACCGGGCCCTGCGTCGGACCCAGCTCAGTAAGGCCCTCCCTCGGGCCCTGCAGCAGGTGGCCCCGTCTATGCAGTCGAAAACCCCGCGAAAATCGGTGTAGAAACGCCCGAGAGGCGTGGTGCGGTTCCCCCGGCCGGTACCGGGTCCGGACCGGTCCGGAAGTCCACCCAGAACACTGCCTGGGGCTTCTGGGCGGCTCCCCAGGCGCAGGCAGTCGAAAACCGCGTGAAAATCGGTTCAGAATTGACAAAACGGCGACCTCGTCGCTCCAAAAACTAAGTCCAAACTAAGCCTTTCGCTTATCGCTTAACGCTTAAGGCGGTCGGCCTTATGGCCAGTAAATGAAAAGTGCCTGCGCCCCTGGAGGTTTTGGAAGGTGCGAGCGATGACCATGCTCGGGTTAGTAGGTGAGGCCATCGGAAAACCAGCGTGAGTTGGCGGGTTTGGGTGGCAATCTATTCCAGGCAGAGTCGACTATCTCTGGGCATCAATTTTGGGATTTTTCCGGCTCTGGTTCTGGGAGAAACGCAGGGGCAAAGTGCACGAGCCGCGGCCGATTTTGGTGGCCTGTCCCTGGGCACAAAGTCTGAGGAGTGTGGGCCTGGTTCTCCGAAAAATACCAGTCTGCTGGAGCTCACTCCCATGGCTCCAGGGGGCACGGCACACCCCCCGGTAGCCGACCAAAGTGCTCTACTCGGGCCAGACTCGGACCCACGACCCGGGGTGAGAACCACAACTACTGGTCATCCTTTTGACCTCCAGGGGGCGCGGCAGAGCCTCCCCAGTCCGACGCAAGTGCCCCACTTGGGCCATACTCAGACCCACGGCCCGGGGCGAGAACCACAACTACTGGTCATCCTTTAGACCTCCAGGGGGCCCGGCACAGCCTCCCTAGACCGACACAAGTGCTCCACTTGGGCTGTACTCTGACCCAAGTCCCGGTGCGAGAACCACAACTACTGGTCATCCTTTAGACCTCCAGGGGGCCCGGCACAGCCTCCCTAGGCCGACACAAGTGCTCCACTTGGGCTATACTCTGACCCAAGTCCCGGGGCGAGAACCACAACTACTGGTCATCCTTTTGACCTCATGGTCATCCTTTAGATCTCCAGGGGGCCCGGCACAGCCTCCCTAGGCCGACACAAGTGCTCCACTTGGGCTATACTCTGACCCAAGTCCCGGGGCGAGAACCACAACTACTGGTCATCCTTTAGACCTCCAGGGGGCACGGCACACCCCCCGGTAGCCGACCAAAGTGCTCTACTCGGGCCAGACTCGGACCCACGACCCGGGGTGAGAACCACAACTACTGGTCATCCTTTAGACCTCCAGGGGGCCCGGCACAGCCTCCCTAGTCCGACACAAGTGCTCCACTTGGGCTATACTCTGACCCAAGTCCCGGGGCGAGAACCACAACTACTGGTCATCCTTTAGACCTCCAGGGGGACCGGCACAGCCTCCCTAGACCGACACAAGTGCACCACTTGGGCCATACTCTGACCCAAGTCCCGGGGCGAGAACCACAACTACTGGTCATCCTTTTGACCTCATGGTCATCCTTTAGACCTCAAGGGGGCACGGCAGAGCCTCCCTAGTCCGACACAAGTGTCCCACTTGGGCTATACTATGACCCAAGTCCCGGGGCGAGAACCACAACTACTGGTCATCCTTTAGACCTCAAGGGGGCACGGCAGAGCCTCCCTAGTCCGACACAAGTGTCCCACTTGGGCCATACTCAGACCCACGGCCCGGGGCGAGAACCACAACTACTGGTCATCCTTTAGACCTCCAGGGGGCCCGGCACAGCCTCCCTAGTCCGACGCAAGTGCTCCACTTGGGCTGTACTCTGACCCAAGTCCCGGGGCGAGAACCACAACTAATGGTCATCCTTTAGACCTCCAGGGGGCACGGCACAGCCTCCCTAGTCCGACACAAGTGCTCCACTTGGGCTATACTCTGACCCAAGTCCCGGGGCGAGAACCACAACTACTGGTCATCCTTTAGACCTCCAGGGGGCACGGCAGAGCCTCCCTAGTCCGACACAAGTGTCCCACTTGGGCTATTCTCTGACCCAAGTCCCGGGGCGAGAACCACAACTACTGGTCATCCTTTAGACCTCCAGGGGGCACGACACAGCCTCCCTAGTCCGACCCAAGTGCTCCACTTGGGCTATACTATGACCCAAGTCCCGGGGCGAGAACCACAACTACTGGTCATCCTTTAGACCTCCAGGGGGCACGGCACAGCCTCCCTAGTCCGACACAAGTGCTCCACTTGGGCTATACTCTGACCCAAGTCCCGGGGCGAGAACCACAACTACTGGTCATCCTTTAGACCTCCAGGGGGCACGGCACAGCCTCCCTAGTCCGACACAAGTGCTCCACTTGGGCTATACTCTGACCCAAGTCCCGGGGCGAGAACCACAACTACTGGTCATCCTTTTGACCTCATGGTCATCCTTTAGACCTCCAGGGGGCCCGGCACAGCCTCCCTAGGCCGACACAAGTGCTCCACTTGGGCTATACTCTGACCCAAGTCCCGGGGCGAGAACCACAACTACTGGTCATCCTTTAGACCTCCAGGGGGCACGGCACAGCCTCCCTAGTCCGACACAAGTGCTCCACTTGGGCTATACTCTAACCACAACTACTGGTCATCCTTTTGACCTCATGGTCATCCTTTAGACCTCCAGGGGGCCCGGCACAGCCTCCCTAGGCCGACACAAGTGCTCCACTTGGGCTATACTCTGACCCAAGTCCCGGGGCGAGAACCACAACTACTGGTCATCCTTTAGACCTCCAGGGGGCACGGCACAGCCTCCCTAGTCCGACACAAGTGCTCCACTTGGGCTATACTCTGACCCAAGTCCCGGGGCGAGAACCACAACTACTGGTCATCCTTTTGACCTCATGGTCATCCTTTAGACCTCCAGGGGGCCCGGCACAGCCTCCCTAGACCGACACAAGTGCTCCACTTGGGCTGTACTCTGACCCAAGTCCCGGTGCGAGAACCACAACTACTGGTCATCCTTTAGACCTCCAGGGGGCCCGGCACAGCCTCCCTAGGCCGACACAAGTGCTCCACTTGGGCTATACTCTGACCCAAGTCCCGGGGCGAGAACCACAACTACTGGTCATCCTTTTGACCTCATGGTCATCCTTTAGATCTCCAGGGGGCCCGGCACAGCCTCCCTAGGCCGACACAAGTGCTCCACTTGGGCTATACTCTGACCCAAGTCCCGGGGCGAGAACCACAACTACTGGTCATCCTTTAGACCTCCAGGGGGCACGGCACACCCCCCGGTAGCCGACCAAAGTGCTCTACTCGGGCCAGACTCGGACCCACGACCCGGGGTGAGAACCACAACTACTGGTCATCCTTTAGACCTCCAGGGGGCCCGGCACAGCCTCCCTAGTCCGACACAAGTGCTCCACTTGGGCTATACTCTGACCCAAGTCCCGGGGCGAGAACCACAACTACTGGTCATCCTTTAGACCTCCAGGGGGACCGGCACAGCCTCCCTAGACCGACACAAGTGCACCACTTGGGCCATACTCTGACCCAAGTCCCGGGGCGAGAACCACAACTACTGGTCATCCTTTTGACCTCATGGTCATCCTTTAGACCTCAAGGGGGCACGGCAGAGCCTCCCTAGTCCGACACAAGTGTCCCACTTGGGCTATACTATGACCCAAGTCCCGGGGCGAGAACCACAACTACTGGTCATCCTTTAGACCTCAAGGGGGCACGGCAGAGCCTCCCTAGTCCGACACAAGTGTCCCACTTGGGCCATACTCAGACCCACGGCCCGGGGCGAGAACCACAACTACTGGTCATCCTTTAGACCTCCAGGGGGCCCGGCACAGCCTCCCTAGTCCGACGCAAGTGCTCCACTTGGGCTGTACTCTGACCCAAGTCCCGGGGCGAGAACCACAACTAATGGTCATCCTTTAGACCTCCAGGGGGCACGGCACAGCCTCCCTAGTCCGACACAAGTGCTCCACTTGGGCTATACTCTGACCCAAGTCCCGGGGCGAGAACCACAACTACTGGTCATCCTTTAGACCTCCAGGGGGCACGGCAGAGCCTCCCTAGTCCGACACAAGTGTCCCACTTGGGCTATTCTCTGACCCAAGTCCCGGGGCGAGAACCACAACTACTGGTCATCCTTTAGACCTCCAGGGGGCACGACACAGCCTCCCTAGTCCGACCCAAGTGCTCCACTTGGGCTATACTATGACCCAAGTCCCGGGGCGAGAACCACAACTACTGGTCATCCTTTAGACCTCCAGGGGGCACGGCACAGCCTCCCTAGTCCGACACAAGTGCTCCACTTGGGCTATACTCTGACCCAAGTCCCGGGGCGAGAACCACAACTACTGGTCATCCTTTAGACCTCCAGGGGGCACGGCACAGCCTCCCTAGTCCGACACAAGTGCTCCACTTGGGCTATACTCTGACCCAAGTCCCGGGGCGAGAACCACAACTACTGGTCATCCTTTTGACCTCATGGTCATCCTTTAGACCTCCAGGGGGCCCGGCACAGCCTCCCTAGGCCGACACAAGTGCTCCACTTGGGCTATACTCTGACCCAAGTCCCGGGGCGAGAACCACAACTACTGGTCATCCTTTAGACCTCCAGGGGGCACGGCACAGCCTCCCTAGTCCGACACAAGTGCTCCACTTGGGCTATACTCTGACCCAAGTCCCGGGGCGAGAACCACAACTACTGGTCATCCTTTTGACCTCATGGTCATCCTTTAGACCTCCAGGGGGCCCGGCACAGCCTCCCTAGACCGACACAAGTGCCCCACTTGGGCCGTACTCAGACCCACGGCCCGGTGCGAGAACCACAACTACTGGTCATCCTTTAGACCTCCAGGGGGCCCGGCACAGCCTCCCTAGGCCGACACAAGTGCTCCACTTGGGCTATACTCTGACCCAAGTCCCGGTGCGAGAACCACAACTACTGGTCATCCTTTAGACCTCCAGGGGGCCCGGCACAGCCTCCCTAGGCCGACACAAGTGCTCCACTTGGGCTATACTCTGACCCAAGTCCCGGGGCGAGAACCACAACTACTGGTCATCCTTTTGACCTCATGGTCATCCTTTAGATCTCCAGGGGGCCCGGCACAGCCTCCCTAGGCCGACACAAGTGCTCCACTTGGGCTATACTCTGACCCAAGTCCCGGGGCGAGAACCACAACTACTGGTCATCCTTTAGACCTCCAGGGGGCACGGCACACCCCCCGGTAGCCGACCAAAGTGCTCTACTCGGGCCAGACTCGGACCCACGACCCGGGGTGAGAACCACAACTACTGGTCATCCTTTAGACCTCCAGGGGGCCCGGCACAGCCTCCCTAGTCCGACACAAGTGCTCCACTTGGGCTATACTCTGACCCAAGTCCCGGGGCGAGAACCACAACTACTGGTCATCCTTTAGACCTCCAGGGGGACCGGCACAGCCTCCCTAGACCGACACAAGTGCACCACTTGGACCATACTCTGACCCAAGTCCCGGGGCGAGAACCACAACTACTGGTCATCCTTTTGACCTCATGGTCATCCTTTAGACCTCAAGGGGGCACGGCAGAGCCTCCCTAGTCCGACACAAGTGTCCCACTTGGGCTATACTATGACCCAAGTCCCGGGGCGAGAACCACAACTACTGGTCATCCTTTAGACCTCAAGGGGGCACGGCAGAGCCTCCCTAGTCCGACACAAGTGTCCCACTTGGGCCATACTCAGACCCACGGCCCGGGGCGAGAACCACAACTACTGGTCATCCTTTAGACCTCCAGGGGGCCCGGCACAGCCTCCCTAGTCCGACGCAAGTGCTCCACTTGGGCTGTACTCTGACCCAAGTCCCGGGGCGAGAACCACAACTAATGGTCATCCTTTAGACCTCCAGGGGGCACGGCACAGCCTCCCTAGTCCGACACAAGTGCTCCACTTGGGCTATACTCTGACCCAAGTCCCGGGGCGAGAACCACAACTACTGGTCATCCTTTAGACCTCCAGGGGGCACGGCAGAGCCTCCCTAGTCCGACACAAGTGTCCCACTTGGGCTATTCTCTGACCCAAGTCCCGGGGCGAGAACCACAACTACTGGTCATCCTTTAGACCTCCAGGGGGCACGACACAGCCTCCCTAGTCCGACCCAAGTGCTCCACTTGGGCTATACTATGACCCAAGTCCCGGGGCGAGAACCACAACTACTGGTCATCCTTTAGACCTCCAGGGGGCACGGCACAGCCTCCCTAGTCCGACACAAGTGCTCCACTTGGGCTATACTCTGACCCAAGTCCCGGGGCGAGAACCACAACTACTGGTCATCCTTTAGACCTCCAGGGGGCACGGCACAGCCTCCCTAGTCCGACACAAGTGCTCCACTTGGGCTATACTCTGACCCAAGTCCCGGGGCGAGAACCACAACTACTGGTCATCCTTTTGACCTCATGGTCATCCTTTAGACCTCCAGGGGGCCCGGCACAGCCTCCCTAGGCCGACACAAGTGCTCCACTTGGGCTATACTCTGACCCAAGTCCCGGGGCGAGAACCACAACTACTGGTCATCCTTTAGACCTCCAGGGGGCACGGCACAGCCTCCCTAGTCCGACACAAGTGCTCCACTTGGGCTATACTCTGACCCAAGTCCCGGGGCGAGAACCACAACTACTGGTCATCCTTTTGACCTCATGGTCATCCTTTAGACCTCCAGGGGGCCCGGCACAGCCTCCCTAGACCGACACAAGTGCTCCACTTGGGCTGTACTCTGACCCAAGTCCCGGTGCGAGAACCACAACTACTGGTCATCCTTTAGACCTCCAGGGGGCCCGGCACAGCCTCCCTAGGCCGACACAAGTGCTCCACTTGGGCTATACTCTGACCCAAGTCCCGGGGCGAGAACCACAACTACTGGTCATCCTTTTGACCTCATGGTCATCCTTTAGATCTCCAGGGGGCCCGGCACAGCCTCCCTAGGCCGACACAAGTGCTCCACTTGGGCTATACTCTGACCCAAGTCCCGGGGCGAGAACCACAACTACTGGTCATCCTTTAGACCTCCAGGGGGCACGGCACACCCCCCGGTAGCCGACCAAAGTGCTCTACTCGGGCCAGACTCGGACCCACGACCCGGGGTGAGAACCACAACTACTGGTCATCCTTTAGACCTCCAGGGGGCCCGGCACAGCCTCCCTAGTCCGACACAAGTGCTCCACTTGGGCTATACTCTGACCCAAGTCCCGGGGCGAGAACCACAACTACTGGTCATCCTTTAGACCTCCAGGGGGACCGGCACAGCCTCCCTAGACCGACACAAGTGCACCACTTGGGCCATACTCTGACCCAAGTCCCGGGGCGAGAACCACAACTACTGGTCATCCTTTTGACCTCATGGTCATCCTTTAGACCTCAAGGGGGCACGGCAGAGCCTCCCTAGTCCGACACAAGTGTCCCACTTGGGCTATACTATGACCCAAGTCCCGGGGCGAGAACCACAACTACTGGTCATCCTTTAGACCTCAAGGGGGCACGGCAGAGCCTCCCTAGTCCGACACAAGTGTCCCACTTGGGCCATACTCAGACCCACGGCCCGGGGCGAGAACCA
>NW_027223177.1:0-2500 GCF_043380555.1 Nothobranchius furzeri
TGACCTCATGGTCATCCTTTAGACCTCAAGGGGGCACGGCAGAGCCTCCCTAGTCCGACACAAGTGTCCCACTTGGGCTATACTATGACCCAAGTCCCGGGGCGAGAACCACAACTACCTGGTCATCCTTTAGACCTCAAGGGGGCACGGCAGAGCCTCCCTAGTCCGACACAAGTGTCCCACTTGGGCCATACTCAGACCCACGGCCCGGGGCGAGAACCACAACTACTGGTCATCCTTTAGACCTCCAGGGGGCCGGCACAGCCTCCCTAGTCCGACGCAAGTGCTCCACTTGGGCTGTACTCTGACCCAAGTCCCGGGGCGAGAACCACAACTAATGGTCATCCTTTAGACCTCCAGGGGGCACGGCACAGCCTCCCTAGTCCGACACAAGTGCTCCACTTGGGCTATACTCTGACCCAAGTCCCGGGGCGAGAACCACAACTACTGGTCATCCTTTAGACCTCCAGGGGGCACGGCAGAGCCTCCCTAGTCCGACACAAGTGTCCCACTTGGGCTATTCTCTGACCCAAGTCCCGGGGCGAGAACCACAACTACTGGTCATCCTTTAGACCTCCAGGGGGCACGACACAGCCTCCCTAGTCCGACCCAAGTGCTCCACTTGGGCTATACTATGACCCAAGTCCCGGGGCGAGAACCACAACTACTGGTCATCCTTTAGACCTCCAGGGGGCACGGCACAGCCTCCCTAGTCCGACACAAGTGCTCCACTTGGGCTATACTCTGACCCAAGTCCCGGGGCGAGAACCACAACTACTGGTCATCCTTTAGACCTCCAGGGGGCACGGCACAGCCTCCCTAGTCCGACACAAGTGCTCCACTTGGGCTATACTCTGACCCAAGTCCCGGGGCGAGAACCACAACTACTGGTCATCCTTTTGACCTCATGGTCATCCTTTAGACCTCCAGGGGGCCCGGCACAGCCTCCCTAGGCCGACACAAGTGCTCCACTTGGGCTATACTCTGACCCAAGTCCCGGGGCGAGAACCACAACTACTGGTCATCCTTTAGACCTCCAGGGGGCACGGCACAGCCTCCCTAGTCCGACACAAGTGCTCCACTTGGGCTATACTCTGACCCAAGTCCCGGGGCGAGAACCACAACTACTGGTCATCCTTTTGACCTCATGGTCATCCTTTAGACCTCCAGGGGGCCCGGCACAGCCTCCCTAGACCGACACAAGTGCTCCACTTGGGCTGTACTCTGACCCAAGTCCCGGTGCGAGAACCACAACTACTGGTCATCCTTTAGACCTCCAGGGGGCCCGGCACAGCCTCCCTAGGCCGACACAAGTGCTCCACTTGGGCTATACTCTGACCCAAGTCCCGGGGCGAGAACCACAACTACTGGTCATCCTTTTGACCTCATGGTCATCCTTTAGATCTCCAGGGGGCCCGGCACAGCCTCCCTAGGCCGACACAAGTGCTCCACTTGGGCTATACTCTGACCCAAGTCCCGGGGCGAGAACCACAACTACTGGTCATCCTTTAGACCTCCAGGGGCACGGCACACCCCCCGGTAGCCGACCAAAGTGCTCTACTCGGGCCAGACTCGGACCCACGACCCGGGGTGAGAACCACAACTACTGGTCATCCTTTAGACCTCCAGGGGGCCCGGCACAGCCTCCCTAGTCCGACACAAGTGCTCCACTTGGGCTATACTCTGACCCAAGTCCCGGGGCGAGAACCACAACTACTGGTCATCCTTTAGACCTCCAGGGGGACCGGCACAGCCTCCCTAGACCGACACAAGTGCACCACTTGGGCCATACTCTGACCCAAGTCCCGGGGCGAGAACCACAACTACTGGTCATCCTTTTGACCTCATGGTCATCCTTTAGACCTCAAGGGGGCACGGCAGAGCCTCCCTAGTCCGACACAAGTGTCCCACTTGGGCTATACTATGACCCAAGTCCCGGGGCGAGAACCACAACTACTGGTCATCCTTTAGACCTCAAGGGGGCACGGCAGAGCCTCCCTAGTCCGACACAAGTGTCCCACTTGGGCCATACTCAGACCCACGGCCCGGGGCGAGAACCACAACTACTGGTCATCCTTTAGACCTCCAGGGGGCCCGGCACAGCCTCCCTAGTCCGACGCAAGTGCTCCACTTGGGCTGTACTCTGACCCAAGTCCCGGGGCGAGAACCACAACTAATGGTCATCCTTTAGACCTCCAGGGGGCACGGCACAGCCTCCCTAGTCCGACACAAGTGCTCCACTTGGGCTATACTCTGACCCAAGTCCCGGGGCGAGAACCACAACTACTGGTCATCCTTTAGACCTCCAGGGGGCACGGCAGAGCCTCCCTAGTCCGACACAAGTGTCCCACTTGGGCTATTCTCTGACCCAAGTCCCGGGGCGAGAACCACAACTACTGGTCATCCTTTAGACCTCCAGGGGGCACGACACAGCCTCCCTAGTCCGACCCAAGTGCTCCACTTGGGCTATACTATGACCCAAGTCCCGGGGCGAGAACCA
>NW_027223177.1:15000-25000 GCF_043380555.1 Nothobranchius furzeri
AGCCAGCGTCCAGCAGCTGATGGTGGGGTGGAGGAGCTGCAGCCAGCGTCCAGCAGCTGATGGTTGGGTGGAGGAGCAGCAGCCAGCCTCCAGCAGCCAGCCTCCAGCTAGTGATGGCGGGGTGGAGAAGCAGGCAGCCTCCATCAGCTGATGGCGGGGTGGAGGAGCAGAAGCCAGCCTCCAGCTGGTGATGGCGGGGTGCAGGAGCTGCAGGCAGCCTCCAGCAGCTGATGGCGGGGTGCAGGAGCTGCAGGCAGCCTCCAGCAGCTGATGGCGGGGTGGAGGAGCTGCAGCCAGCGTCCAGCAGCTGATGGTGGGGTGGAGGAGCTGCAGCCAGCGTCCAGCAGCTGATGGTTGGGTGGAGGAGCAGCAGCCAGCCTCCAGCAGCTGATGGCGGGGTGCAGGAGCAGCAGCCAGCCTCCAGCAGCTGATGGCGGGGTGGAGGAGCTGCAGCCAGCCTCCAGCAGCCAGCCTCCAGCTAGTGATGGCGGGGTGGAGAAGCAGGCAGCCTCCATCAGCTGATGGCGGGGTGGAGGAGCAGAAGCCAGCCTCCAGCTGGTGATGGCGGGGTGCAGGAGCTGCAGGCAGCCTCCAGCAGCTGATGGCGGGGTGGAGGAGCTGCAGCCAGCCTCCAGCAGCCAGCCTCCAGCTAGTGATGGCGGGGTGGAGAAGCAGGCAGCCTCCATCAGCTGATGGCGGGGTGGAGGAGCAGAAGCCAGCCTCCAGCAGCTGATGGCGGGGTGCAGGAGGTGCAGGCAGCCTCCAGCAGCTGATGGCGGGGTGCAGGAGCAGCAGGCAGCCTCCAGCAGCTGATGGCGGGGTGCAGGAGCTGCAACCAGCCTCCAGCTGGTGATGGCGGGGTGGAGGAGCTGCAGCCAGCCTCCAGCAGCCAGCCCCCAGCAGCTGATGGCGGGGTGGAGGAGCAGAAGCCAGCCTCCAGCAGCTGATGGTGGGGTGCAGGAGCTGCAGCCAGCCTCCAGCAGCCAGCCTCCAGCTGGTGATGGCGGGGTGGAGGAGCAGCAGCAGACAGCCTCCAGCAGCCAGCCAGCCTCCAGGAGCTGATGGCGGTGTGTGGGAGCAGCAGCCAGCCTCCAGCGTTCAGCCAGCATCCATCAGCTGATGGCGGTGTGAAGGAGCTGCAGCCAGCCTCCAGCAGGTCATGGTGGGGTGGAGGAGCAGCAGCCAGCCTCCAGCAGCTGATGGCGGGTTGCAGGAGCTGCAGCCAGCCTCCAGCAAATGATGGCGGGGTGCAGGAGCTGCAGGCAGCCTCCAGCAGCTGATGGCGGGGTGCAGGAGCAGCAGGCAGCCTCCAGCTGCTGATGACGGGGTGCAGGAGCTGCAACCAGCCTCCAGCTGGTGATGGTGGGGTGGAGGAGCTGCAGCCAGCCTCGAACAGCTGATGGCAGGGTGCAGGAGCAGCAGCCAGCCTCCAGCAGCTGATGGCGGGGCGCAGGAGCTGCAGGCAGCCTCCAGCAGCTGATGGCGGGGTGCAGGAGCAGCAGCCAGCCTCCAGCTGGTGATGGCGGGGTGAAGGAGCTGCAGCCAGCCACCAGCAGCTGATGGCGGGGTGAAGGAGCTGCAGCCAGCCACCAGCAGCTGATGGCGGGGTGGAGGAGCTGCAGCCAGCGTCCAGCAGCTGATGGTTGGGTGGTGGAGGAGCAGCAGCCAGCCTCCAGCAGCTGATGGCGGGGTGCAGGAGCAGCAGCCAGCGTCCAGCAGCTGATGGTTGGGTGGAGGAGCAGCAGCCAGCCTCCAGCAGCTGCTGGCGGGGTGCAGGAGCAGCAGCCAGCCTCCAGCAGCTGATGGCGGGGTGCAGGAGCTGCAGGCAGCCTCCAGCAGCTGATGGCGGTGTGCAGGAGCTGCAGCCAGCCTCCAGCAGCTGATGGCGGGGTGCAGGGGCTGCAGGCAGCCTCCAGCAGCTGATGGCGGGGTGCAGGAGCTGCAACCAGCCTCCAGCTGGTGATGGCGGGGTGGAGGAGCAGCAGCCAGCCTCCAGCAGCCAGCCTCCAGCTGCTGATGGCGGGGTGGAGGAACAGAAGCCTCCAGCAGCTGATGGCAGGGTGCAGGAGCAGCAGCCAGCCTCCAGCTGGTGATGGCGGGGTGGAGGAGCTGAAACCTGGGTCGGACCTGGTCTGCAGCAGGGCCCATTACCACTCAGAAGCTGATGGCAGTGTGTGTTTAGGTCCCTGCGGGGTGGATGAGCTGAAACCTGGGTCAGACTTGGTGTGCAGCAGGGCTCAGCACCCTCCAGAAGCCGATGACAGTGTGTCTTTAACTCCCTGCCTGGTGGGAGAGCTGAAAGCTGGGTCGGACCTGGTCTTTAGCAGAGCTCAGCAGCCTCCAGAAGCTGATGGCAGTGTGTGTTTCATCCCCTGCGGGGTGGGAGAGCTGAAACGTGGGATCCCCTGCGGGGTGGGAGAGCTGAAACGTGGGTCGGACCTGGTCTGCAGCAGGGCCCATCACCATCCAGAAGCTGACGGCGGTGTGTGTTTAAGTCCCTGCGGGGTGGGAGAGCCATAACCTGGGTCGGACCTGGTCTGCAGCAGAGCTCAGCAGCCTCCAGAACCTGATGGCAGTGTGTCTTTAATCCACTGCGGGGTGCAGGAGCTGAAACCTGGGTCGGACCTGGTCTGCAGCAGGGCTCAGCAGCCAGCAGAAGGTGACGGCAGTGTGTGTTTAGTTCCCTGCGGGGTGCAGGAGCTGAAACCTGGGTCGGACCTGGTCTGCAGCAGAGCTCAGCAGCCAGCAGAAGGTGATGGCAGTGTGTGTTTAAGTCCCTGCCTGGTGGGAGAGCTGAAACCTGGGTCGGACCTGGTCTATAGAAGAGCTCAGCAGCCTCCAGAAGCTGATGGCAGTGTGTGTGTTTTGGTCCCTGCGGGGTGCAGGAGCAGGAACCCGGGTCGGACCTGGTCTATAGCGGAGCTCAGCAGCCTCCAGCAGCTGATGGCAGTGTGTGTTTAATTCCCTGCCTGGTGGGAGAGCTGTAACCCGGGTCGGACTTGGTCTGCAGCAGGGCCCATCACCATCCAGAAGCTGATGGCAGTGTGTCTTTAATTCCCTGCGGGGTGGAGGAGCAGAAACCTGGGTCGGACCTGGTCTATAGCAGAGCTCAGCAGCCTCCAGAAGCTGATGGCAGTGTGTGTTCAAGTCCCTGCGGGGTGGGAGAGCTGAAACCTGGGTCGGACCTGGTCTATAGAAGAGCTCAGCAGCCTCCAGCAGCTGATGGCAGTGTGTGTTTAAGTCCCTGCGGGGTGGGAGAGCTATATCCCGGGTCGGACCTGGTCTATAGCAGAGCTCAGCAGCCTCCAGCAGCTGATGGCAGTGTGTGTTTAAGTCCCTGCGGGGTGGGAGAGCTGAAACCTCGGTCGGACCTGGTCTATGGCAGAGCTCAGCAGCCTCCAGAAGCTGATGGCAGCGTGCCTCTAAGTCCCTGCCTGGTGGGAGAGCTGAAACCTGGGTCGGACATGGTCTGCAGCAGGGCTCGGCAGCCTCCAGCAGCTGATGGCAGTGTGTCTTTAAGTCCCTGCCTGGTGGGAGAGCTGAAACCTGGGTCGGACCTGGTCTATAGCAGAGCTCAGCAGCCTCCAGCAGCTGATGGCAGTGTGTGTTTAAGTCCCTGCCTGGTGTGAGAGCTGAAACCTGGGTCGGACCTGGTCTATAGAAGAGCTCAGCAGCCTCCAGCAGCTGATGGCAGTGTGTCTTTAAGTCACTGCCTGGTGGGAGAGCTGAAACCTGGGTCGGACCTGGTCTATAGTAGAGCTCAGCAGCCTCCAGCAGCTGATTGCAGTGTGTGTTTAAGTCCCTGCCTGGTGGGAGAGCTGATATCCGGGTCGGACCTGGTCCACAGCAGGGCCCATCACCCTCCAGAAGCTGGTGGCAGTGTGTGTTTAAGTCCCTGCGGGGTGCAGGAGCAGAAACCTGGGTGGGACCTGGTCTGCAGCAGAGCTCGGCAGCCTCCAGCAGCTGATGGCAGTGAGTGTTTAAGTCCCTGCGGGGTGGGAGAGCTATATCCCGGGTCAGACCTGGTCTAAAGCAGGGCCCATCACCCTCCAGAAGCTGGTGGCAGTGTGTGTTTAAGTCCCTGCGGGGTGGAGGAGCAGAAACCTGGGTCGGACCCGGTCTACAGCAGAGCTCAGCAGCCCCCAGAAGCTGATGGCAGTGTGTGTGTGTGTGTGTGTGTTTAAGTCTCTGCCTGGTTGGAGAGCCGATACCTGGGTCGGACCTGGTCTGCAGCAGGGCTCAGCAGCCTCCAGAAGCTGATGGCAGTGTGTCTTTCATTCCCTGCGGGGTGCAGGAGCAGAAACCTGGGTCGGACCTGGTCTATAGCGGAGCTCAGCAGCCTCCAGCAGCTGATGGCAGTGTGTGTGTTAAAGACCCTGCGGGGTGGGAGAGCTGAAACCTGGGTCGGACCTGGTCTGCAGCAGGGCTCAGCAGCCCCCAGAAGCTGATGGCTGTGTGTGTTTAAGTCCCTGCGGGGTGGGAGAGCTGAAACCTGGGTCGGACCTGGCCCGCAGCAGGGCCCATCACCCTCCAGAAGCTGATGGCGGTGTGGGTTTAAGTCCCTGCGGGGTTGAGGAGCTGAAACCTGGGTCGGACCTGGTCTGCAGCAGGGCCCATCACCATCCAGAAGCTGATGGCTGTGTGTGTTTAAGTCCCAGGGGGGTGGGAGAGCCATAACCTGGGTCGGACCTGGTCTGCAGCAGGGCTCAGCAGCCTCCAGTTGCAGATGGCAGTGTGTGTTTAGTTCCCTGCGGGGTGCAGGAGCTGAAACCTGGGTCGGACCTGGTCTATAGCAGAGCTCAGCAGCCTCCAGAAGCTGATGGCAGTGTGTCTTCAATTCCCTGCGGGGTGCAGGAGCTGATACCTGGGTCGGACCTGGTCTGCAGCAGGGCCCATCACCATCCAGACGCTGATGGCAGTGTGTGTTTAAGTCCTAGTGGGCTGCAGGAGCTGAAACCTGGGTCGGACCTGCTCTATAGTAGAGCTCAGCAGCCTCCAGAAGCTGATGGCAGTGTGTCTTTAAGTCCCTGCGGGGTGGGATAGCTGAAACCTGGGTCGGACCTGGTCTGCAGCAGGGCCCATCACCATCCAGACGCTGATGGCAGTGTGTGTTTAAGTCCTAGTGGGCTGCAGGAGCTGAAACCTGGGTCGGACCTGCTCTATAGTAGAGCTCAGCAGCCTCCAGAAGCTGATGGCAGTGTGTCTTTAAGTCCCTGCGGGGTGGGATAGCTGAAACCTGGGTCGGACCTGGTCTGCAGCAGGGCCCATCACCCTCCAGAAGCTGTTGGCAGTGTGTCTTCCATTCCTAGTGGGGCAGGGGAGCAAAGACCTGGGCAGAGGAGCGCCTGTCTGCATCCGATCCGGCCCCTCAGCAGCCCGCCGTGAGCCTTAGAGAACCCCCCCCCCCCCCCAGCGGGCTCCAGGAACCGGGCCCTGCGTCGGACCCAGCTCAGTAAGGCCCTCCCTCGGGCCCTGCAGCAGGTGGCCCCGTCTATGCAGTCGAAAACCCCGCGAAAATCGGTGTAGAAACGCCCGAGAGGCGTGGTGCGGTTCCCCCGGCCGGTACCGGGTCCGGACCGGTCCGGAAGTCCACCCAGAACACTGCCTGGGGCTTCTGGGCGGCTCCCCAGGCGCAGGCAGTCGAAAACCGCGTGAAAATCGGTTCAGAATTGACAAAACGGCGACCTCGTCGCTCCAAAAACTAAGTCCAAACTAAGCCTTTCGCTTATCGCTTAACGCTTAAGGCGGTCGGCCTTATGGCCAGTAAATGAAAAGTGCCTGCGCCCCTGGAGGTTTTGGAAGGTGCGAGCGATGACCATGCTCGGGTTAGTAGGTGAGGCCATCGGAAAACCAGCGTGAGTTGGCGGGTTTGGGTGGCAATCTATTCCAGGCAGAGTCGACTATCTCTGGGCATCAATTTTGGGATTTTTCCGGCTCTGGTTCTGGGAGAAACGCAGGGGCAAAGTGCACGAGCCGCGGCCGATTTTGGTGGCCTGTCCCTGGGCACAAAGTCTGAGGAGTGTGGGCCTGGTTCTCCGAAAAATACCAGTCTGCTGGAGCTCACTCCCATGGCTCCAGGGGGCACGGCACACCCCCCGGTAGCCGACCAAAGTGCTCTACTCGGGCCAGACTCGGACCCACGACCCGGGGTGAGAACCACAACTACTGGTCATCCTTTTGACCTCCAGGGGGCGCGGCAGAGCCTCCCCAGTCCGACGCAAGTGCCCCACTTGGGCCATACTCAGACCCACGGCCCGGGGCGAGAACCACAACTACTGGTCATCCTTTAGACCTCCAGGGGGCCCGGCACAGCCTCCCTAGACCGACACAAGTGCTCCACTTGGGCTGTACTCTGACCCAAGTCCCGGTGCGAGAACCACAACTACTGGTCATCCTTTAGACCTCCAGGGGGCCCGGCACAGCCTCCCTAGGCCGACACAAGTGCTCCACTTGGGCTATACTCTGACCCAAGTCCCGGGGCGAGAACCACAACTACTGGTCATCCTTTTGACCTCATGGTCATCCTTTAGATCTCCAGGGGGCCCGGCACAGCCTCCCTAGGCCGACACAAGTGCTCCACTTGGGCTATACTCTGACCCAAGTCCCGGGGCGAGAACCACAACTACTGGTCATCCTTTAGACCTCCAGGGGGCACGGCACACCCCCCGGTAGCCGACCAAAGTGCTCTACTCGGGCCAGACTCGGACCCACGACCCGGGGTGAGAACCACAACTACTGGTCCTCCTTTAGACCTCCAGGGGGCCCGGCACAGCCTCCCTAGTCCGACACAAGTGCTCCACTTGGGCTATACTCTGACCCAAGTCCCGGGGCGAGAACCACAACTACTGGTCATCCTTTAGACCTCCAGGGGGACCGGCACAGCCTCCCTAGACCGACACAAGTGCACCACTTGGGCCATACTCTGACCCAAGTCCCGGGGCGAGAACCACAACTACTGGTCATCCTTTTGACCTCATGGTCATCCTTTAGACCTCAAGGGGGCACGGCAGAGCCTCCCTAGTCCGACACAAGTGTCCCACTTGGGCTATACTATGACCCAAGTCCCGGGGCGAGAACCACAACTACTGGTCATCCTTTAGACCTCAAGGGGGCACGGCAGAGCCTCCCTAGTCCGACACAAGTGTCCCACTTGGGCCATACTCAGACCCACGGCCCGGGGCGAGAACCACAACTACTGGTCATCCTTTAGACCTCCAGGGGGCCCGGCACAGCCTCCCTAGTCCGACGCAAGTGCTCCACTTGGGCTGTACTCTGACCCAAGTCCCGGGGCGAGAACCACAACTAATGGTCATCCTTTAGACCTCCAGGGGGCACGGCACAGCCTCCCTAGTCCGACACAAGTGCTCCACTTGGGCTATACTCTGACCCAAGTCCCGGGGCGAGAACCACAACTACTGGTCATCCTTTAGACCTCCAGGGGCACGGCAGAGCCTCCCTAGTCCGACACAAGTGTCCCACTTGGGCTATTCTCTGACCCAAGTCCCGGGGCGAGAACCACAACTACTGGTCATCCTTTAGACCTCCAGGGGGCACGACACAGCCTCCCTAGTCCGACCCAAGTGCTCCACTTGGGCTATACTATGACCCAAGTCCCGGGGCGAGAACCACAACTACTGGTCATCCTTTAGACCTCCAGGGGGCACGGCACAGCCTCCCTAGTCCGACACAAGTGCTCCACTTGGGCTATACTCTGACCCAAGTCCCGGGGCGGAGACCACAACTACTGGTCATCCTTAGACCTCCAGGGGGCACGGCACAGCCTCCCTAGTCCGACACAAGTGCTCCACTTGGGCTATACTCTGACCCAAGTCCCGGGGCGAGAACCACAACTACTGGTCATCCTTTTGACCTCATGGTCCATCCTTTAGACCTCCAGGGGGCCCGGCAACAGCCTCCCTAGGCCGACACAAGTGCTCCACTTGGCTATACTCTGACCCAATCCCGGGGCGAGAACCACAACTACTGGTCATCCTTTAGACCTCAGGGGGCACGGCACAGCCTCCCTAGTCCGACACAAGTGCTCCACTTGGGCTATACTCTGACCCAAGTCCCGGGGCGAGAACCACAACTACTGGTCATCCTTTTGACTCATGGTCATCCTTTAGACCTCCAGGGGGCCCGGCACAGCCTCCCTAGACCGACACAAGTGCTCCACTTGGGCTGTACTCTGACCAAGTCCCGGTGCGAGAACCACAAATACTGGTCATCCTTTAGACCTCCAGGGGGCCCGGCACAGCCTCCCTAGGCCGACACAAGTGCTCCACTTGGGCTATACTCTGACCCAAGTCCCGGGGCGAGAACCACAACTACTGGTCATCCTTTTGACCTCATGGTCATCCTTTAGATCTCCCAGGGGGCCCGGCACAGCCTCCCTAGGCCGACACAAGTGCTCCACTTGGGCTATACTCTGACCCAAGTCCCGGGGCGAGAACCACAACTACTGGTCATCCCTTTAGACCTCCAGGGGGCACGGCACACCCCCCGGTAGCCGACCAAAGTGCTCTACTCGGGCCAGACTCGGACCCACGACCCGGGGTGAGAACCACAACTACTGGTCATCCTTTAGACCTCCAGGGGGCCCGGCACAGCCTCCTAGTCCGACACAAGTGCTCCACTTGGGCTATACTCTGACCCAAGTCCCGGGGCGAGAACCACAACTACTGGTCATCCTTTAGACCTCCAGGGGGACCGGCACAGCCTCCCTAGACCGACACAAGTGCACCACTTGGGCCATACTCTGACCCAAGTCCCGGGGCGAGAACCACAACTACTGGTCATCCTTTTGACCTCATGGTCATCCTTTAGACCTCAAGGGGGCACGGCAGAGCCTCCCTAGTCCGACACAAGTGTCCCACTTGGGCTATACTATGACCCAAGTCCCGGGGCGAGAACCACAACTACTGGTCATCCTTTAGACCTCAAGGGGCACGGCAGAGCCTCCCTAGTCCGACACAAGTGTCCCACTTGGGCCATACTCAGACCCACGGCCCGGGGCGAGAACCACAACTACTGGTCATCCTTTAGACCTCCAGGGGGCCCGGCACAGCCTCCCTAGTCCGACGCAAGTGCTCCACTTGGGCTGTACTCTGACCAAGTCCCGGGGCGAGAACCACAACTAATGGTCATCCTTTAGACCTCCAGGGGGCACGCACAGCCTCCCTAGTCCGACACAAGTGCTCCACTTGGGCTATACTCTGACCCAAGTCCCGGGGCGAGAACCACAACTACTGGTCATCCTTTAGACCTCCAGGGGGCACGGCAGAGCCTCCCTAGTCCGACACAAGTGTCCCACTTGGGCTATTCTCTGACCCAAGTCCCGGGCGAGAACCACAACTACTGGTCATCCTTTAGACCTCCAGGGGGCACGACACAGCCTCCCTAGTCCGACCCAAGTGCTCCACTTGGGCTATACTATGACCCAAGTCCCGGGGCGAGAACCACAACTACTGGTCATCCTTTAGACCTCCAGGGGGCACGGCACAGCCCTCCCTAGTCCGACACAAGTGCTCCACTTGGGCTATACTCTGACCCAAGTCCCGGGGCGAGAACCACAACTACTGGTCATCCTTTAGACCTCCAGGGGGCACGGCACAGCCTCCCTAGTCCGACACAAGTGCTCCACTTGGGCTATACTCTGACCCAAGTCCCGGGGCGAGAACCACAACTACTGGTCATCCTTTTGACCTCATGGTAATCCTTTAGACCTCCAGGGGCCCGGCACAGCCTCCCTAGGCCGACACAAGTGCTCCACTTGGGCTATACTCTGACCAAGTCCCGGGGCGAGAACCACAACTACTGGTCATCCTTTAGACCTCCAGGGGGCACGGCACAGCCTCCCTAGTCCGACACAAGTGCTCCACTTCGGCTGTACCTTGACCCAAGTCCCGGGGCGAGAACCACAACTAATGGTCATCCTTTAGACCTCCATGGCAACAGGGGGATGTCAGACCCCAGCTCATCCCAGGTTTGATGCCTCAAT
>NW_027223177.1:35000-45000 GCF_043380555.1 Nothobranchius furzeri
GAAGGCTGCGGGCATGGGGATGCCTGATGAGCCTGGATGTGATGCAGGTGAGAGAGGGGACAGGGCAGAGGCCGGCTGGACGTGCAGCGGGCAGGGGGAAGCTTGAGCCTTGGTGGGTGGTTGTGCATCCAGGGCGGGCAGGGAGAGGTGAGACGTGGGCCTGGGCTGGTCGTCAGCGGTTCACCACAGGCAGCTGGTGGCGGTGTGGAGGAGCAGAAGCCTCCAGCAGGTGATGGCGGGGTGGGGGAGCAGCAGCCAGCCTCAAGCAGCCAGCCTCCAGCTGCTGATGGTGGGGTGGAGGAACAGAAGCCTCCAGCTGGTGATGTCAGGGTGGAGGAGCAGCAGCCAGCCTCCAACGGCTGATGGTGGGGTGGAGGAGCTGCAGCCAGCCTCCAGCAGCTGATGGCGGGGTGGAGGAGCTGCAGCCAGCCTCCAGCAGGTCATGGTGGGGTGGAGGAGCAGCAGCCAGCCTCCAGCAGCTGATGGCAGGGTGCAGGAGCAGCAGCCAGCCTCCAGCAGCTGATGGCGGGGTGGAGGAGCAGCAGGCAGCCTCCAGCTGGTGATGGCGGGGTGGAGGAGCTGCAGCCAGCGTCCATCAGCTGATGGCGGGGTGGAGGAGCAGCAGCCAGCCTCCAGCAGCCAGCCTCCAGCTGCTGATGGCGGGGTGGAGGAAGAAGCCTCCAGCAGCTGATGGCGGGGTGCAGGAGCAGCAGCCAGCCTCCAGCAGCTGGTGGCGGGGTGGAGGAGCAGAAGCCAGCCTCCAGCAGCTGATGGCGGGGTGCAGGAGCAGAAGCCAGCCTCCAGCTGGTGATGGCGGGGTGAAGGAGCTGCAGCCAGCCTCCAGCAGCCAGCCTCCAGCTGGTGATGGCGGGGCGGAGGAGCAGGCAGCCTCCATCAGCTGATGGCGGGGTGTAGGAGCAGCAGCCAGCCTCCAGCTGGTGATGGCGGGGAGGAGGAGCAGCAGCAGCCAGCCTCCAGCAGCCAGCCAGCCTCCAGCAGCTGATGGCGGTGTGTGGGAGCAGCAGCCAGCCTCCAGCGGCCAGCCAGCCTCCAGCAGCAGATGGCGGGGTGGAGGAGCTGCAGCCAGCGTCCATCAGCTGATGGCGGGGTGGAGGAGCAGCAGGCAGCCTCCAGCTGGTGATGGCGGGGTGGAGGAGCTGCAGCCAGCGTCCAGCAGCTGATGGTGGGGTGGAGGAGCTGCAGCCAGCGTCCAGCAGCTGATGGTGGGGTGGAGGAGCTGCAGCCAGCGTCCAGCAGCTGATGGTTGGGTGGAGGAGCAGCAGCCAGCCTCCAGCAGCTGATGGCGGGGTGGAGGAGCTGCAGCCAGCCTCCAGCAGCCAGCCTCCAGCTAGTGATGGCGGGGTGGAGAAGCAGGCAGCCTCCATCAGCTGATGGCGGGGTGGAGGAGCAGAAGCCAGCCTCCAGCTGGTGATGGCGGGGTGCAGGAGCTGCAGGCAGCCTCCAGCAGCTGATGGCGGGGTGCAGGAGCTGCAGCCAGCGTCCAGCAGCTGATGGTGGGGTGGAGGAGCTGCAGCCAGCCTCCAGCAGCCAGCCTCCAGCTAGTGATGGCGGGGTGGAGAAGCAGGCAGCCTCCATCAGCTGATGGCGGGGTGTAGGAGCAGAAGCCAGCCTCCAGCTGGTGATGGCGGGGTGCAGGAGCTGCAGGCAGCCTCCAGCAGCTGATGGCGGGGTGCAGGAGCTGCAGGCAGCCTCCAGCAGCTGATGGCGGGGTGGAGGAGCTGCAGCCAGCGTCCAGCAGCTGATGGTGGGGTGGAGGAGCTGCAGCCAGCGTCCAGCAGCTGATGGTTGGGTGGAGGAGCAGCAGCCAGCCTCCAGCAGCTGATGGCGGGGTGCAGGAGCAGCAGCCAGCCTCCAGCAGCTGATGGCGGGGTGGAGGAGCTGCAGCCAGCCTCCAGCAGCCAGCCTCCAGCTAGTGATGGCGGGGTGGAGAAGCAGGCAGCCTCCATCAGCTGATGGCGGGGTGGAGGAGCAGAAGCCAGCCTCCAGCAGCTGATGGCGGGGTGCAGGAGCTGCAGCCAGCGTCCAGCAGCTGATGGTGGGGTGGAGGAGCTGCAGCCAGCCTCCAGCAGCCAGCCTCCAGCAGCTGATGGCGGGGTGCAGGAGCAGCAGCCAGCCTCCAGCAGCTGATGGCGGGGTGGAGGAGCAGCAGCCAGCCTCCAGCAGCCAGCCTCCAGCTGCTGATGGCGGGGTGGAGGAACAGAAGCCTCCAGCAGCTGATGGCAGGGTGCAGGAGCAGCAGCCAGCCTCCAGCTGGTGATGGCGGGGTGGAGGAGCTGAAACCTGGGTCGGACCTGGTCTGCAGCAGGGCCCATTACCACTCAGAAGCTGATGGCAGTGTGTGTTTAGGTCCCTGCGGGGTGGATGAGCTGAAACCTGGGTCAGACTTGGTGTGCAGCAGGGCTCAGCACCCTCCAGAAGCCGATGACAGTGTGTCTTTAACTCCCTGCCTGGTGGGAGAGCTGAAAGCTGGGTCGGACCTGGTCTTTAGCAGAGCTCAGCAGCCTCCAGAAGCTGATGGCAGTGTGTGTTTCATCCCCTGCGGGGTGGGAGAGCTGAAACGTGGGTCGGACCTGGTCTGCAGCAGGGCCCATCACCATCCAGAAGCTGACGGCGGTGTGTGTTTAAGTCCCTGCGGGGTGGGAGAGCCATAACCTGGGTCGGACCTGGTCTGCAGCAGAGCTCAGCAGCCTCCAGAACCTGATGGCAGTGTGTCTTTAATCCACTGCGGGGTGCAGGAGCTGAAACCTGGGTCGGACCTGGTCTGCAGCAGGGCTCAGCAGCCAGCAGAAGGTGATGGCAGTGTGTGTTTAGTTCCCTGCGGGGTGCAGGAGCTGAAACCTGGGTCGGACCTGGTCTGCAGCAGAGCTCAGCAGCCAGCAGAAGCTGATGGCAGTGTGTGTTTAATTCCCTGCCTGGTGGGAGAGCTGTAACCCGGGTCGGACTTGGTCTGCAGCAGGGCCCATCACCATCCAGAAGCTGATGGCAGTGTGTCTTTAATTCCCTGCGGGGTGGAGGAGCAGAAACCTGGGTCGGACCTGGTCTATAGCAGAGCTCAGCAGCCTCCAGCAGCTGATGGCAGTGTGTGTTTAAGTCCCTGCCTGGTGTGAGAGCTGAAACCTGGGTCGGACCTGGTCTATAGCAGAGCTCAGCAGCCTCCAGCAGCTGATGGCTGCGTGTGTTTAAGTCCCTGCGGGGTGCAGGAGCTGAAACCTGGGTCGGACCTGGTCTATGGCAGAGCTCAGCAGCCTCCAGAAGCTGATGGCAGCGTGCCTCTAAGTCCCTGCCTGGTGGGAGAGCTGAAACCTGGGTCGGACCTGGTCTATAGCAGAGCTCAGCAGCCTCCAGCAGCTGATGGCTGCGTGTGTTTAAGTCCCTGCGGGGTGCAGGAGCTGAAACCTGGGTCGGACCTGGTCTATGGCAGAGCTCAGCAGCCTCCAGAAGCTGATGGCAGCGTGCCTCTAAGTCCCTGCCTGGTGGGAGAGCTGAAACCTGGGTCGGACATGGTCTGCAGCAGGGCTCGGCAGCCTCCAGAAGCTGATGGCAGTGTGTGTTTAAGTCCCTGCCTGGTAGGAGAGCTGAAACCTGGGTCGGACCTGGTCTATAGAAGAGCTCAGCAGCCTCCAGCAGCTGATTGCAGTGTGTGTTTAAGTCCCTGCCTGGTGGGAGAGCTGATATCCGGGTCGGACCTGGTCCACAGCAGGGCCCATCACCCTCCAGAAGCTGGTGGCAGTGTGTGTTTAAGTCCCTGCGGGGTGCAGGAGCTGAAAGCTGGGTCGGACCTGGTCTGCAGCAGAGCTCAGCAGCCTCCAGTTGCTGATGGCAGTGTGTGTTTAAGTCCCTGCCTGGTGGGAGAGCTGAAACCTGGGTCGGACCTGGTCTATAGCAGAGCTCAGCAGCCTCCAGCTGCTGATGGCGTGGTGGAGGAGCAGCAGCAGCAGCAGCCAGCCTCCAGCAGCCAGCCAGCCCCCAGCAGCTGATGGCGGGGTGGAGGAGCGGAAGCCAGCCTCCAGCAGCTTATGGCGGGGTGGAGGAGCTGAAACCTGGGTCGGACCTGGTCTATAGTAGAGCTCCGCAGCCTCCAGACGCTGATGGCGGTGTGTCTTTAAGACCCTGCCTGGTGGGAGAGCTGAAACCTGGGTCGGACCTGGTCTGTAACAGAGCTCAGCAGCCTCCAGAAGCTGATGGCAGTGTGTGTTTAGTTCCCTGCGGGGTGGAGGAGCAGAAACCTGGGTCGCACCTGGTCTATAGAAGAGCTCAGCAGCCTCCAGAAGCTGATATCAGTGTGTGTTTAAGTCCCTGCGGGGTGGGAGAGCTGAGACCTGGGTCGGACCTGGTCTGCAGCAGGGCTCAGCAGCCTCCAGAAGCTGACGGCAGTGTGTGTTTAAGTCCCTGCCTGGTGTGAGAGCTGAAACCTGGGTCGGACCTGGTCTATAGCAGAGCTCAGCAGCCTCCAGCAGCTGATGGCTGCGTGTGTTTAAGTCCCTGCGGGGTGCAGGAGCTGAAACCTGGGTCGGACCTGGTCTATGGCAGAGCTCAGCAGCCTCCAGCAGCTGATGGCAGTGTGTGTTTAAGTCCCTGCCTGGTGGGAGAGCTGAAACCTGGGTCGGACCTGGTCTATAGCAGAGCTCAGCAGCCTCCAGCAGCTGATGGCAGTGTGTGTTTGATCCCCTGCGGGGTGGGAGAGCTGAAACTTGGGTCGGACCTGGTCTGCATCAGGGCTCAGCAGCCTCCAGAATCCGATGGCAGTGTGGGTTTAAGTCCATGCGGGGTGCAGGAGCAGAAACCTGGGTCGGACCTGGTCTATAGCAGGCCTCAGCAGCATCGAGAAGCTGATGGCAGTGTGTCTTTAATTCCCTGCGGGGTGGGAGAGCTGTAACCTGGGTCGGACCTGGCCTGCAGCGGAGCTCAGCAGCCTCCAGAAGCTGATGGCAGTGTGTCTTTAATTCCCTGCGGGGTTGAGGAGCAGAAACCTGGGTCGGACCTGGTCTGCAGCAGGGCCCATCACCATCCAGAAGCTGATGGCTGTGTGTGTTTAAGTCCCAGGGGGGTGGGAGAGCCATAACCTGGGTCGGACCTGGTCTGCAGCAGGGCTCAGCAGCCTCCAGTTGCAGATGGCAGTGTGTGTTTAGTTCCCTGCGGGGTGCAGGAGCTGAAACCTGGGTCGGACCTGGTCTATAGCAGAGCTCAGCAGCCTCCAGAAGCTGATGGCAGTGTGTCTTCAATTCCCTGCGGGGTGCAGGAGCTGATACCTGGGTCGGACCTGGTCTGCAGCAGGGCCCATCACCATCCAGACGCTGATGGCAGTGTGTGTTTAAGTCCTAGTGGGCTGCAGGAGCTGAAACCTGGGTCGGACCTGCTCTATAGTAGAGCTCAGCAGCCTCCAGAAGCTGATGGCAGTGTGTCTTTAAGTCCCTGCGGGGTGGGATAGCTGAAACCTGGGTCGGACCTGGTCTGCAGCAGGGCCCATCACCCTCCAGAAGCTGTTGGCAGTGTGTCTTCCATTCCTAGTGGGGCAGGGGAGCAAAGACCTGGGCAGAGGAGCGCCTGTCTGCATCCGATCCGGCCCCTCAGCAGCCCGCCGTGAGCCTTAGAGAACCCCCCCCCCCCCCCCCCCCCCAGCGGGCTCCAGGAACCGGGCCCTGCGTCGGACCCAGCTCAGGCAGGCCCTCCCTCGGGCCCTGCAGCAGGTGGCCCCGTCTATGCAGTCGAAAACCCCGCGAAAATCGGTGTAGAAACGCCCGAGAGGCGTGGTGCGGTTCCCCCGGCCGGTACCGGGTCCGGACCGGTCCGGAAGTCCACCCAGAACACTGCCTGGGGCTTCTGGGCGGCTCCCCAGGCGCAGGCAGTCGAAAACCGCGTGAAAATCGGTTCAGAATTGACAAAACGGCGACCTCGTCGCTCCAAAAACTAAGTCCAAACTAAGCCTTTCGCTTATCGCTTAACGCTTAAGGCGGTCGGCCTTATGGCCAGTAAATGAAAAGTGCCTGCGCCCCTGGAGGTTTTGGAAGGTGCGAGCGATGACCATGCTCGGGTTAGTAGGTGAGGCCATCGGAAAACCAGCGTGAGTTGGCGGGTTTGGGTGGCAATCTATTCCAGGCAGAGTCGACTATCTCTGGGCATCAATTTTGGGATTTTTCCGGCTCTGGTTCTGGGAGAAACGCAGGGGCAAAGTGCACGAGCCGCGGCCGATTTTGGTGGCCTGTCCCTGGGCACAAAGTCTGAGGAGTGTGGGCCTGGTTCTCCGAAAAATACCAGTCTGCTGGAGCTCACTCCCATGGCTCCAGGGGGCACGGCACACCCCCCGGTAGCCGACCAAAGTGATCTACTCGGGCCAGACTCGGACCCACGACCCGGGGTGAGAACCACAACTACTGGTCATCCTTTTGACCTCCAGGGGGCGCGGCAGAGCCTCCCCAGTCCGACGCAAGTGCCCCACTTGGGCCATACTCAGACCCACGGCCCGGGGCGAGAACCACAACTACTGGTCATCCTTTAGACCTCCAGGGGGCCCGGCACAGCCTCCCTAGACCGACACAAGTGCTCCACTTTGGCTGTACTCTGACCCAAGTCCCGGTGCGAGAACCACAACTACTGGTCATCCTTTAGACCTCCAGGGGGCCCGGCACAGCCTCCCTAGGCCGACACAAGTGCTCCACTTGGGCTATACTCTGACCCAAGTCCCGGGGCGAGAACCACAACTACTGGTCATCCTTTTGACCTCATGGTCATCCTTTAGACCTCCGGGGGGCACGGCACAGCCTCCCTAGTCCGACACAAGTGCTCCACTTGGGCTATACTCTGACCCAAGTCCCGGGGCGAGAACCACAACTACTGGTCATCCTTTAGACCTCCAGGGGGCACGGCACACCCCCCGGTAGCCGACCAAAGTGCTCTACTCGGGCCAGACTCGGATCCACGACCTGGGGTGAGAACCACAACTACTGGTCATCCTTTAGACCTCCAGGGGGCACGGCACAGCCTCCCTAGTCTGACACAAGTGCTCCACTTGGGCTATACTCGGACCCACGACCCGGGGTGAGAACCACAACTACTGGTCATCCTTTAGACCTCCAGGGGGCACGGCACAGCCTCCCTAGTCCGACACAAGTGCTCCACTTGGGCTATACTCGGACCCAAGTCCCGGGGCGAGAACCACAACTACTGGTCATCCTTTAGACCTCCAGGGGGCACGGCACACCCCCCGGTAGCCGACCAAAGTGCTCTACTCGGGCCAGACTCGGACCCACGACCCGGGGTGAGAACCACAACTACTGGTCATCCTTTAGACCTCCAGGGGGCACGGCACAGCCTCCCTAGTCCGACACAAGTGCTCCACTTGGGCTATACTCGGACCCACGACCCGGGGTGAGAACCACAACTACTGGTCATCCTTTAGACCTCCAGGGGGCACGGCACAGCCTCCCTAGTCCGACACAAGTGCTCCACTTGGGCTATACTCGGACCCAAGTCCCGGGGCGAGAACCACAACTACTGGTCATCCTTTAGACCTCCAGGGGGCCCGGCACAGCCTCCCTAGTCCGACACAAGTGCTCCACTTGGGCTATACTCTGACCCAAGTCCCGGGGCGAGAACCACAACTAATGGTCATCCTTTAGACCTCCAGTGGGGCCCGGCACAGCCTCCCTAGGCCGACACAAGTGCTCCACTTGGGCTATACTCTGACCCAAGTCCCGGGGCGAGAACCACAACTAATGGTCATCCTTTAGACCTCCAGGGGGCCCGGCACAGCCTCCCTAGACCGACACAAGTGCTCCACTTGGGCTAAACTCTGACCCAAGTCCCGGGGCGAGAACCCAACTACTGGTCATCCTTTAGACCTCCAGGGGGCACGGCACAGCCTCCCTAGTCCGACACAAGTGCTCCACTTGGGCTATACTCTGACCCAAGTCCCGGGGCGAGAACCACAACTACTGGTCATCCTTTAGACCTCCAGGGGGCACGGCACAGCCTCCCTAGTCCGACACAAGTGCTCCACTTGGGCTATACTCGGACCCACGACCCGGGGCGAGAACCACAACTACTGGTCATCCTTTAGACCTCCAGGGGGCACGGCACAGCCTCCCTAGTCCGACACAAGTGCTCCACTTGGGCTATACTCTGACCCAAGTCCCGGGGCGAGAACCACAACTACTGGTCATCCTTTAGACCTCCAGGGGGCACGGCACAGCCTCCCTAGTCCGACACAAGTGCTCCACTTGGGCTATTCTCTGACCCAAGTCCCGGGGCGAGAACCACAACTACTGGTCATCCTTTAGACCTCCAGGGGGCACGGCACACCCCCCGGTAGCCGACCAAAGTGCTCTACTCGGGCCAGACTCGGACCCACGACCCGGGGTGAGAACCACAACTACTGGTCATCCTTTAGACCTCCAGGGGGCACGGCACAGCCTCCCTAGTCTGACACAAGTGCTCCACTTGGGCTATACTCGGACCCACGACCCGGGGTGAGAACCACAACTACTGGTCATCCTTTAGACCTCCAGGGGGCACGGCACAGCCTCCCTAGTCCGACACAAGTGCTCCACTTGGGCTATACTCGGACCCAAGTCCCGGGGCGAGAACCACAACTACTGGTCATCCTTTAGACCTCCAGGGGGCACGGCACACCCCCCGGTAGCCGACCAAAGTGCTCTACTCGGGCCAGACTCGGACCCACGACCCGGGGTGAGAACCACAACTACTGGTCATCCTTTAGACCTCCAGGGGGCACGGCACAGCCTCCCTAGTCCGACACAAGTGCTCCACTTGGGCTATACTCGGACCCACGACCCGGGGTGAGAACCACAACTACTGGTCATCCTTTAGACCTCCAGGGGGCACGGCACAGCCTCCCTAGTCCGACACAAGTGCTCCACTTGGGCTATACTCGGACCCAAGTCCCGGGGCGAGAACCACAACTACTGGTCATCCTTTAGACCTCCAGGGGGCCCGGCACAGCCTCCCTAGTCCGACACAAGTGCTCCACTTGGGCTATACTCTGACCCAAGTCCCGGGGCGAGAACCACAACTAATGGTCATCCTTTAGACCTCCAGTGGGGCCCGGCACAGCCTCCCTAGGCCGACACAAGTGCTCCACTTGGGCTATACTCTGACCCAAGTCCCGGGGCGAGAACCACAACTAATGGTCATCCTTTAGACCTCCAGGGGGCCCGGCACAGCCTCCCTAGACCGACACAAGTGCTCCACTTGGGCTAAACTCTGACCCAAGTCCCGGGGCGAGAACCACAACTACTGGTCATCCTTTAGACCTCCAGGGGGCACGGCACAGCCTCCCTAGTCCGACACAAGTGCTCCACTTGGGCTATACTCTGACCCAAGTCCCGGGGCGAGAACCACAACTACTGGTCATCCTTTAGACCTCCAGGGGGCACGGCACAGCCTCCCTAGTCCGACACAAGTGCTCCACTTGGGCTATACTCGGACCCACGACCCGGGGCGAGAACCACAACTACTGGTCATCCTTTAGACCTCCAGGGGGCACGGCACAGCCTCCCTAGTCCGACACAAGTGCTCCACTTGGGCTATACTCTGACCCAAGTCCCGGGGCGAGAACCACAACTACTGGTCATCCTTTAGACCTCCAGGGGGCACGGCACAGCCTCCCTAGTCCGACACAAGTGCTCCACTTGGGCTATTCTCTGACCCAAGTCCCGGGGCGAGAACCACAACTACTGGTCATCCTTTAGACCTCCAGGGGGCACGACACAGCCTCCCTAGTCCGACCCAAGTGCTCCACTTGGGCTATACTCTGACCCAAGTCCCGGGGCGAGAACCACAACTACTGGTCATCCTTTAGACCTCCAGGGGGCACGGCACAGCCTCCCTAGTCCGACACAAGTGCTCCACTTGGGCTATACTCTGACCCAAGTCCCGGGGCGAGAACCACAACTACTGGTCATCCTTTTGACCTCATGGTCATCCTTTAGACCTCCATGGGGCACGGCAGAGCCTCCCTAGG
>NW_027223178.1:0-17500 GCF_043380555.1 Nothobranchius furzeri
TAGATAGATAGATAGATAGATAGATAGATGATAGATAGATAGATAGATAGATAGATAGATAGATAGATAGATAGATAGATAGATAGATAGATAGATAGATAGATAGATAGATAGATAGATAGATAGATAGATAGATAGATAGATAGATAGATAGATAGATAGAATCGATAGATAGATAGATAGATAGATAGATAGATAGATAGATAGATAGATAGATAGATAGATAGATAGATAGATAGATAGATAGATAGATAGATAGATAGATAGATAGATAGATAGATAGATAGATAGATAGATAGATAGATAGATAGATAGATAGATAGATAGATAGATAGATAGATAGATAGATAGATAGATAGATGATAGATAGATAGATAATGGATAGACGGATAGACAGACAGACAGACAGACAGACAGACAGACAGACAGACAGACAGATAGGTAGATAGATAGATAGATAGATAGATAGATAGATAGATAGATAGATAGATAGATAGATGATAGATAGATAGATGATAGATAGATAGATAGATAGATAGATAGATAGATAGATAGATAGATAGATAGATAGATAGATAGATAGATGATAGATAGATAGATAGATAGATAGATAGATAGATAGATAGATAGATAGATAGATAGATAGATAGATAGATGATAGATAGATAGATAGATAGATAGATAGATAGATAGATAGATAGATAGATAGATAGATAGATAGATAGATAGATAGATAGATAGATAGATAGATAGATAGATAGATAGATAGATGATAGATAGATAGATAATGGATGGACGGATAGACAGACAGACAGACAGACAGACAGACAGACAGACAGACAGACAGACAGACAGATAGATAGATAGATAGATAGATAGATAGATAGATAGATAGATAGATAGATAGATAGATAGATAGATAGATAGATAGATAGATAGATAGATAGATAGATAGATAGATAGATAGATAGATAGATAGATAGATAGATAGATAGATAGATAGATAGATAGATAGATAGATAGATAGATAGATAGATAGATAGATAGATAGATAGATAGATAGATAGATAGATAGATAGATAGATAGATAGATAGATAGATAGATAGATAGATAGATAGATAGATAGATAGATGATAGATAGATAATGGATGGACGGATGGATAGACAGACAGACAGACAGACAGACAGACAGACAGACAGACAGACAGACAGACAGACAGACAGACAGACAGATAGATAGATAGATAGATAGATAGATAGATAGATAGATAGATAGATAGATAGATAGATAGATAGATAGATAGATAGATAGATAGATAGAATCGATAGATAGATAGATAGATAGATAGATAGATAGATAGATAGATAGATAGATAGATAGATAGATAGATAGATAGATAGATAGATAGATAGATAGATAGATAGATAGATAGATAGATAGATAGATAGATAGATAGATAGATAGATAGATCGATAGATAGATAGATAGATGATAGATAGATAATGGATGGACGGATGGATAGACAGACAGACAGACAGAAAGACAGATAAATAGATAGATAGATAGATGATAGATAGATAGATAGATAGATAGATAGATAGATAGATAGATAGATAGATAGATAGATAGATGATAGATGATAGATAGATAGATAGATAGATAGATAGATAGATAGATAGATAGATAGATAGATAGATAGATAGATAGATAGATAGATAGATAGATAGATAGATAGATAGATAGATAGATAGATAGATAGATAGATAGATAGATAGATAGATAGATAGATAGATAGATAGATAGATAGATAGATAGATAGATAGATAGATAGATAGATAGATAGATAGATAGATAGATGATAGATAGATAATGGATGGACGGATAGACAGACAGACAGACAGACAGACAGACAGACAGACAGATAGATAGATAGATAGATAGATAGATAGATAGATAGATAGATAGATAGATAGATAGATAGATAGATAGATAGATAGATAGATAGATAGATAGATAGATAGATAGATAGATAGATAGATAGATAGATAGATAGATAGATAGATAGATAGATAGATAGATAGATAGATAGATAGATAGATAAATAGATAGATAGATAGATAGATAGATAGATAGATAGATAGATAGATAGATAGATAGATAGATAGATAGATAGATAGATAGATAGATAGATAGATAGATAGATAGATAGATAGATAGATAGATAGATAGATAGATGATAGATAGATAGATAGATAGATAGATAGATAGATAGATAGATAGATAGATAGATAGATAGATAGATAGATAGATAGATAGATAGATAGATAGATAGATAGATAGATAGATAGATAGATAGAATCGATAGATAGATAGATAGATAGATAGATAGATAGATAGATAGATAGATAGATAGATAGATAGATAGATAGATAGATAGATAGATAGATAGATAGATAGATAGATAGATAGATAGATAGATAGATAGATAGATAGATAGATAGATAGATAGATAGATAGATAGATAGATAGATAGATAGATGATAGATAGATAGATAATGGATAGACGGATAGACAGACAGACAGACAGACAGACAGACAGACAGACAGACAGACAGATAGGTAGATAGATAGATAGATAGATAGATAGATAGATAGATAGATAGATAGATAGATAGATGATAGATAGATAGATGATAGATAGATAGATAGATAGATAGATAGATAGATAGATAGATAGATAGATAGATAGATAGATAGATAGATGATAGATAGATAGATAGATAGATAGATAGATATATAGATAGATAGATAGATGATAGATAGATAGATAGATAGATAGATAGATAGATAGATAGATAGATAGATAGATAGATAGATAGATAGATAGATAGATAGATAGATAGATAGATAGATAGATAGATAGATAGATAGATAGATAGATAGATAGATAGAT
Source organism: Nothobranchius furzeri (assembly GCF_043380555.1). NCBI lineage: Eukaryota > Metazoa > Chordata > Actinopteri > Cyprinodontiformes > Nothobranchiidae > Nothobranchius > Nothobranchius furzeri. The sequence goes on from NW_027223178.1 coordinate 2,956, forward strand.
AGATAGATAGATAGATAGATAGATAGATAGATAGATAGATAGATAGATAGATAGATAGATAGATAGATAGATGATTGATAGATAATGGATGGACGGATGGATAGACAGAGAGACAGACAGACAGATAAATAGATAGACAGATAAATAGATAGACAGATAGATAGATAGATAGATAGATAGATAGATAGATAGATAGATAGATAGATAGATAGATAGATAGATAGATAGATAGATAGATAGATAGATAGATAGATAGATAGATAGATAGATAGATAGATAGATAGATAGATAGATAGATAGATAGATAGATGATAGATAGATAATGGATGGACGGATGGATAGACAGACAGACAGACAGACAGACAGACAGACAGACAGACAGACAGACAGACAGACAGATAGATAGATAGATAGATAGATAGATAGATAGATAGATAGATAGATAGATAGATAGATAGATAGATAGATAGATAGATAGATAGATAGATAGATAGATAGATAGATAGATAGATAGATAGATAGATAGATAGATAGATAGATAGATAGATAGATAGATAGATAGATAGATAGATAGATAGATAGATAGATAGATAGATAGATAGATAGATAGATAGATAGATAGATAGATAGATAGATAGATAGATAGATAGATAGATAGATAGATAGATAGATAGATAGATAGATAGATAGATAGATAGATAGATAGATAGATAGATGATAGATAGATAGATAATGGATGGACGGATAGACAGACAGACAGACAGACAGACAGACAGACAGACAGACAGACAGACAGACAGATAGATAGATAGATAGATAGATAGATAGATAGATAGATAGATAGATAGATAGATAGATAGATAGATAGATAGATAGATAGATAGATAGATAGATAGATAGATAGATAGATAGATAGATAGATAGATAGATAGATAGATAGATAGATAGATAGATAGATAGATAGATAGATAGATAGATAGATAGATAGATGATAGATAGATAATGGATGGACGGATGGATAGACAGACAGACAGACAGACAGACAGACAGACAGACAGACAGACAGACAGACAGACAGACAGATAGATAGATAGATAGATAGATAGATAGATAGATAGATAGATAGATAGATAGATAGATAGATAGATAGATAGATAGATAGATAGATAGATAGATAGATAGATAGATAGATAGATAGATATATAGATAGATAGATAGATAGATAGAATCGATAGATAGATAGATAGATAGATAGATAGATAGATAGATAGATAGATAGATAGATAGATAGATAGATAGATAGATAGATAGATAGATAGATAGATAGATAGATAGATAGATAGATAGATAGATAGATAGATAGATAGATAGATAGATAGATAGATAGATAGATAGATAGATAGATAGATAGATAGATAGATAGATAGATAGATAGATAGATAGATAGATAGATAGATGATAGATAGATAGATAGATAGATAGATCGATAGATAGATAGATAGATGATAGATAGATAATGGATGGACGGATGGATAGACAGACAGACAGACAGAAAGACAGATAGATAGATAGATAGATAGATGATAGATAGATAGATAGATAGATAGATAGATAGATAGATAGATAGATAGATAGATAGATAGATAGATAGATAGATAGATAGATAGATAGATAGATAGATAGATAGATAGATAGATAGATAGATAGATAGATAGATAGATAGATAGATAGATAGATAGATAGATGATAGATAGATAGATAGATAGATAGATAGATAGATAGATAGATAGATAGATAGATAGATAGATAGATAGATAGATAGATAGATAGATAGATAGATAGATAGATAGATAGATAGATAGATAGATAGATAGATAGATAGATAATGGATAGACGGATAGACAGACAGACAGACAGACAGACAGACAGACAGACAGATAGATAGATAGATAGATAGATAGATAGATAGATAGATAGATAGATAAATAGATAGATAGATAGATAGATAGATAGATAGATAGATGATAGATAGATAGATGATAGATAGATAGATAGATAGATAGATAGATAGATAGATAGATAGATAGATAGATAGATAGATAGATAGATAGATAGATAGATAGATAGATAGATAGATAGATAGATAGATAGATAGATAGATAGATAGATAGATAGATAGATAGATAGATAGATAGATAGATAGATAGATAGATAGATGATAGATAGATAGATAGATAGATAGATAGATAGATAGATAGATAGATAGATAGATAGATAGATAGATAGATAGATAGATAGATAGATAGATAGATAGATGATTGATAGATAATGGATGGACGGATGGATAGACAGAGAGACAGACAGACAGATAAATAGATAGACAGATAAATAGATAGACAGATAGATAGATAGATAGATAGATAGATAGATAGATAGATAGATAGATAGATAGATAGATAGATAGATAGATAGATAGATAGATAGATAGATAGATAGATAGATAGATAGATATATAGATAGATAGATAGATAATGGATGGACGGATGGATAGACAGACAGACAGACAGACAGACAGACAGACAGACAGACAGATAGATAGATAGATAGATAGATAGATAGATAGATAGATAGATAGATGATAGATAGATAGATAGATAGATAGATAGATAGATAGATAGATAGATAGATAGATAGATAGATAGATAGATAGATAGATAGATAGATAGATAGATAGATAGATAGATAGATAGATAGATAGATAGATAGATAGATAGATAGATAGATAATGGATAGACGGATAGACAGACAGACAGACAGACAGACAGACAGACAGACAGATAGATAGATAGATAGATAGATAGATAGATAGATAGATAGATAGATAAATAGATAGATAGATAGATAGATAGATAGATAGATAGATAGATGATAGATAGATAGATGATAGATAGATAGATAGATAGATAGATAGATAGATAGATAGATAGATAGATAGATAGATAGATAGATAGATAGATAGATAGATAGATAGATAGATAGATAGATAGATAGATAGATAGATAGATAGATAGATAGATAGATAGATAGATAGATAGATAGATAGATAGATAGATAGATGATAGATAGATAGATAGATAGATAGATAGATAGATAGATAGATAGATAGATAGATAGATAGATAGATAGATAGATAGATAGATAGATAGATAGATAGATAGATAGATGATTGATAGATAATGGATGGACGGATGGATAGACAGAGAGACAGACAGACAGATAAATAGATAGACAGATAAATAGATAGACAGATAGATAGATAGATAGATAGATAGATAGATAGATAGATAGATAGATAGATAGATAGATAGATAGATAGATAGATAGATAGATAGATAGATAGATAGATAGATATATAGATAGATAGATAGATAATGGATGGACGGATGGATAGACAGACAGACAGACAGACAGACAGACAGACAGACAGACAGATAGATAGATAGATAGATAGATAGATAGATAGATAGATAGATAGATAGATAGATAGATAGATAGATAGATAGATAGATAGATAGATAGATAGATAGATAGATAGATAGATAGATAGATAGATAGATAGATAGATAGATAGATAGATAGATAGATAGATAGATAGATAGATAGATAGATAGATAGATAGATAGATAGATAGATAGATAGATAGATAGATAGATAGATAGATAGATAGATGATAGATAGATAGATAGATAGATGATAGATAGATAGATAGATAGATAGATAGATAGATAGATAGATAGATAGATAGATAGATAGATAGATAGATAGATAGATAGATAGATAGATAGATAGATAGATAGATAGATAGATAGATAGATAGATAGATAGATAGATAGATAGATAGATAGATAGATAGATAGATAGATAGATAGATAGATAGATAGATAGATAGATGATAGATAGATAGATAATGGATGGACGGATAGACAGACAGACAGACAGACAGACAGACAGACAGACAAATAGATAGATAGATAGATAGATAGATAGATAGATAGATAGATAGATAGATAGATAGATAGATAGATAGATAGATAGATAGATAGATAGATAGATAGATAGATAGATAGATAGATAGATAGATAGATAGATAGATAGATAGATAGATAGATAGATAGATAGATAGATAGATAGATAGATGATAGATAGATAGATAATGGATGGACGGATAGACAGACAGACAGACAGAAAGACAGACAAATAGATAGATAGATAGATAGATAGATAGATAGATAGATAGATAGATAGATAGATAGATAGATAGATAGATAGATAGATAGATAGATAGATAGATAGATAGATAGATAGATAGATAGATAGATAGATAGATAGATAGATAGATAGATAGATAGATAGATAGATAGATAGATAGATAGATAGATAGATAGATAGATAGATAGATAGATAGATAGATAGATAGATAGATAGATAGATGATAGATAGATAGATAATGGATGGACGGATAGACAGACAGACAGACAGACAGACAGACAGACAGACAGACAGACAAATAGATAGATAGATAGATAGATAGATAGATAGATAGATAGATAGATAGATAGATAGATAGATAGATAGATAGATAGATAGATAGATAGATAGATAGATAGATAGATAGATAGATAGATAGATAGATAGATAGATAGATAGATAGATAGATAGATAGATAGATAGATAGATAGATAGATAGATAGATAGATAGATGATAGATAGATAGATATAGATAGATATAGAGAGTGATAGATAGATAGATAGATAGATAGATAGATAGATAGATAGATAGATAGATAGATAGATAGATAGATAGATAGATAGATAGATAGATAGATAGATAGATAGATAGATAGATAGATAGATAGATAGATAGATAGATAGATAGATAGATAGATAGATAGATAGATAGATAGATAGATAGATAGATAGATAGATAGATAGATAGATAGATAGATAGATAGAGAGAGAGATAGATAGATAGATAGATAGATAGATAGATAGATAGATAGATAGATAGATAGATAGATAGATAGATAGATAGATAGATAGATAGATAGATAGATAGATAGATAGATAGATAGATAGATAGATAGATAGATAGATAGATAGATAGATAGATAGATAGATAGATGATAGATAGATAGATAGATAGATAGATAGATAGATAGATAGATAGATAGATAGATAGATAGATAGATAGATAGATAGATAGATAGATAGATAGATAGATAGATAGATAGATAGATAGATAGATAGATAGATAGATAGATAGATAGATAGATAGATAGATAGATAGATAGATAGATAGATAGATAGATAGATAGATAGATAGATAGATAGATAGATAGATAGATAGATAGATAGATAGATAGATAGATAGATAGATAGATAGATAGATAGATAGATAGATAGATAGATAGATAGATGATAGATAGATAATGGATGGACGGATGGATAGACAGACAGACAGACAGACAGACAGACAGACAGACAGACAGACAGACAGACAGACAGACAGACAGATAGATAGATAGATAGATAGATAGATAGATAGATAGATAGATAGATAGATAGATAGATAGATAGATAGATAGATAGATAGATAGATAGATAGATAGATAGATAGATAGATAGATAGATAGATAGATAGATAGATAGATAGAATCGATAGATAGATAGATAGATAGATAGATAGATAGATAGATGATAGATAGATAGATAGATAGATAGATAGATAGATAGATAGATAGATAGATAGATAGATAGATAGATAGATTGATAGATAGATAGATAGATAGATAGATAGATAGATAGATAGATAGATAGATAGATAGATAGATAGATAGATAGATAGATAGATAGATAGATAGATAGATAGATAGATAGATAGATAGATAGATAGATAGATAGATAGATAGATAGATAGATAGATAGATAGATAGATAGATAGATAGATAGATAGATGATAGATAGATAGATAATGGATGGACGGATAGACAGACAGACAGACAGACAGACAGACAGACAGACAGACAGACAGACAGATAGATAGATAGATAGATAGATAGATAGATAGATAGATAGATAGATAGATAGATAGATAGATAGATAGATAGATAGATAGATAGATAGATAGATAGATGATAGATAGATAGATAGATAGATAGATAGATAGATAGATAGATAGATAGATAGATAGATAGATGATAGATAGATAATGGATGGACGGATGGATAGACAGACAGACAGACAGACAGACAGACAGACAGACAGACAGACAGACAGACAGACAGACAGACAGATAGATAGATAGATAGATAGATAGATAGATAGATAGATAGATAGATAGATAGATAGATAGATAGATAGATAGATAGATAGATAGATAGATAGATAGATAGATAGATATATAGATAGATAGATAGATAGATAGAATCGATAGATAGATAGATAGATAGATAGATAGATAGATAGATAGATAGATAGATAGATAGATAGATAGATAGATAGATAGATAGATAGATAGATAGATAGATAGATAGATAGATAGATAGATAGATAGATAGATAGATAGATAGATGATAGATAGATAGATAGATAGATAGATAGATCGATAGATAGATAGATAGATGATAGATAGATAATGGATGGACGGATGGATAGACAGACAGACAGACAGAAAGACAGATAAATAGATAGATAGATAGATGATAGATAGATAGATAGATAGATAGATAGATAGATAGATAGATAGATAGATAGATAGATAGATAGATAGATAGATAGATAGATAGATAGATAGATGATAGATGATAGATAGATAGATAGATAGATAGATAGATAGATAGATAGATAGATAGATAGATAGATAGATAGATAGATAGATAGATAGATAGATAGATAGATAGATAGATAGATAGATAGATAGATAGATAGATAGATAGATAGATAGATAGATAGATAGATAGATAGATAGATAGATAGATAGATAGATAGATAGATAGATAGATAGATAGATAGATAGATAGATAGATAGATAGATAGATAGATAGATAGATAGATAGATGATAGATAGATAATGGATGGACGGATAGACAGACAGACAGACAGACAGACAGACAGACAGACAGATAGATAGATAGATAGATAGATAGATAGATAGATAGATAGATAGATAGATAGATAGATAGATAGATAGATAGATAGATAGATAGATAGATAGATAGATAGATAGATAGATAGATAGATAGATAGATAGATAGATAGATGGATAGATAGATAGATAGATAGATAGATAGATAGATAAATAGATAGATAGATAGATAGATAGATAGATAGATAGATAGATAGATAGATAGATAGATAGATAGATAGATAGATAGATAGATAGATAGATAGATAGATAGATAGATAGATAGATAGATAGATAGATAGATAGATAGATAGATAGATAGATAGATAGATAGATAGATAGATAGATAGATAGATAGATAGATAGATAGATAGATAGATAGATAGATAGATAGATAGATAGATAGATAGATAGATAGATAGATAGATAGATAGATAGATAGATAGATAGATAGATAGATAGATAGATAGATAGATAGATAGATAGATAGATAGATAGATAGATAGATAGATAGATAGAATCGATAGATAGATAGATAGATAGATAGATAGATAGATAGATAGATAGATAGATAGATAGATAGATAGATAGATAGATAGATAGATAGATAGATAGATAGATAGATAGATAGATAGATAGATAGATAGATAGATAGATAGATAGATAGATAGATAGATAGATAGATAGATAGATAGATAGATAGATAGATAGATAGATAGATAGATAGATAGATAGATAGATAGATAGATAGATAGATAGATAGATGATAGATAGATAGATAATGGATAGACGGATAGACAGACAGACAGACAGACAGACAGACAGATAGGTAGATAGATAGATAGATAGATAGATAGATAGATAGATAGATAGATAGATAGATAGATAGATAGATAGATAGATAGATAGATAGATAGATAGATAGATAGATGATAGATAGATAGATGATAGATAGATAGATAGATAGATAGATAGATAGATAGATAGATAGATAGATGATAGATAGATAGATAGATAGATAGATAGATAGATAGATAGATAGATAGATAGATAGATAGATAGATAGATAGATAGATAGATAGATAGATAGATAGATAGATGATAGATAGATAGATAGATAGATAGATAGATAGATAGATAGATAGATAGATAGATAGATAGATAGATAGATAGATAGATAGATAGATAGATAGATAGATAGATAGATAGATAGATAGATAGATAGATAGATAGATAGATAGATAGATAGATAGATAGATAGATAGATAGATAGATAGATAGATGATTGATAGATAATGGATGGACGGATGGATAGACAGAGAGACAGACAGACAGATAAATAGATAGACAGATAAATAGATAGACAGATAGATAGATAGATAGATAGATAGATAGATAGATAGATAGATAGATAGATAGATAGATAGATAGATAGATAGATAGATAGATAGATAGATAGATAGATAGATAGATAGATAGATAGATAGATAGATAGATAGATAGATAGATAGATAGATAGATAGATAGATGATAGATAGATAATGGATGGACGGATGGATAGACAGACAGACAGACAGACAGACAGACAGACAGACAGACAGACAGACAGACAGATAGATAGATAGATAGATAGATAGATAGATAGATAGATAGATAGATAGATAGATAGATAGATAGATAGATAGATAGATAGATAGATAGATAGATAGATAGATAGATAGATAGATAGATAGATAGATAGATAGATAGATAGATAGATAGATAGATAGATAGATAGATAGATAGATAGATAGATAGATAGATAGATAGATAGATAGATAGATAGATAGATAGATAGATAGATAGATAGATAGATAGATAGATGATAGATAGATAGATAATGGATGGACGGATAGACAGACAGACAGACAGACAGACAGACAGACAGACAGACAGACAGACAGACAGACAGATAGATAGATAGATAGATAGATAGATAGATAGATAGATAGATAGATAGATAGATAGATAGATAGATAGATAGATAGATAGATAGATAGATAGATAGATAGATAGATAGATAGATAGATAGATAGATAGATAGATAGATAGATAGATAGATAGATAGATAGATAGATAGATAGATAGATAGATAGATAGATAGATAGATAGATAGATAGATAGATAGATAGATAGATAGATAGATAGATGATAGATAGATAATGGATGGACGGATGGATAGACAGACAGACAGACAGACAGACAGACAGACAGACAGACAGACAGACAGACAGACAGACAGACAGATAGATAGATAGATAGATAGATAGATAGATAGATAGATAGATAGATAGATAGATAGATAGATAGATAGATAGATAGATAGATAGATAGATAGATAGATAGATAGATAGATAGATAGATAGATAGATAGATAGATAGATAGATAGATAGATAGATAGATAGATAGATAGAATCGATAGATAGATAGATAGATAGATAGATAGATAGATAGATAGATAGATAGATAGATAGATAGATAGATAGATAGATAGATAGATAGATAGATAGATAGATAGATAGATAGATAGATAGATAGATAGATAGATAGATAGATAGATAGATAGATAGATAGATAGATAGATAGATAGATAGATAGATAGATAGATAGATAGATAGATAGATAGATGATAGATAGATAGATAGATAGATAGATCGATAGATAGATAGATAGATGATAGACAGATAATGGATGGACGGATGGATAGACAGACAGACAGACAGAAAGACAGATAGATAGATAGATAGATAGATAGATGATAGATAGATAGATAGATAGATAGATAGATAGATAGATAGATAGATATAGATAGATAGATAGATAGATAGATAGATAGATAGATAGATAGATAGATAGATAGATAGATAGATAGATAGATAGATAGATAGATAGATAGATAGATAGATGATAGATGATAGATAGATAGATAGATAGATAGATAGATAGATAGATAGATAGATAGATAGATAGATAGATAGATAGATAGATAGATAGATAGATAGATAGATAGATAGATAGATAGATAGATAGATAGATAGATAGATAGATAGATAGATAGATAGATAGATAGATAGATAGATAGATAGATAGATAGATAGATAGATAGATAGATAGATAGATAGATAGATAGATAGATAGATAGATAGATAGATAGATTGATAGATAGATGATAGATAGATAATGGATGGACGGATAGACAGGACAGACAGACAGACAGACAGACAGACAGACAGATAGATAGATAGATAGATAGATAGATAGATAGATAGATAGATAGATAGATAGATAGATAGATAGATAGATAGATAGATAGATAGATTAGATAGATAGATAGATAGATAGATAGATAGATAGATAGATAGATAGATAGATAGATAGATAGATAGATAGATAGATAGATAGATAGATAGATAGATAGATAGATAGATAGATGATAGATAGATAGATAGATAGATAGATCGATAGATAGATAGATAGATGATAGATAGATAATGGATGGACGGATGGATAGACAGACAGACAGACAGAAAGACAGATAGATAGATAGATAGATAGATGATAGATAGATAGATAGATAGATAGATAGATAGATAGATATAGATAGATAGATAGATAGATAGATAGATAGATAGATAGATAGATAGATAGATAGATAGATAGATAGATAGATAGATAGATAGATAGATGATAGATGATAGATAGATAGATAGATAGATAGATAGATAGATAGATAGATAGATAGATAGATAGATAGATAGATAGATAGATAGATAGATAGATAGATAGATAGATAGATAGATAGATAGATAGATAGATAGATAGATAGATAGATAGATAGATAGATAGATAGATAGATAGATAGATAGATAGATAGATAGATAGATAGATAGATAGATGATAGATAGATAATGGATGGACGGATAGACAGACAGACAGACAGACAGACAGACAGACAGACAGATAGATAGATAGATAGATAGATAGATAGATAGATAGATAGATAGATAGATAGATAGATAGATAGATAGATAGATAGATAGATAGATAGATAGATAGATAGATAGATAGATAGATAGATAGATAGATAGATAGATAGATAGATAGATAGATAGATAGATAGATAGATAGATAGATAGATAGATAGATAGATAGATAGATAGATAGATAGATAGATAGATAGATAGATAGATAGATGATAGATAGATAGATAGATAGATAGATAGATAGATAGATAGATAGATAGATAGATAGATAGATAGATAGAGATAGATAGATAGATAGATAGATAGATAGATAGATAGATAGATAGATAGATAGATAGATAGATAGATAGATAGATAGATAGATAGATAGATAGATAGATAGATAGATAGATAGATAGATAGATAGATGATAGATGATAGATAGATAGATAGATAGATAGATAGATAGATAGATAGATAGATAGATAGATAGATAGATAGATAGATAGATAGATAGATAGATAGATAGATAGATAGATAGATAGATAGATAGATAGATAGATAGATAGATAGATAGATAGATAGATAGATAGATAGATAGATAGATAGATAGATAGATAGATAGATAGATAGATAGATAGATAGATAGATAGATAGATAGATAGATAGATAGATGATAGATAGATAATGGATGGACGGATAGACAGACAGACAGACAGACAGACAGACAGACAGACAGATAGATAGATAGATAGATAGATAGATAGATAGATAGATAGATAGATAGATAGATAGATAGATAGATAGATAGATAGATAGATAGATAGATAGATAGATAGATAGATAGATAGATAGATAGATAAATAGATAGATAGATAGATAGATAGATAGATAGATAGATAGATAGATAGATAGATAGATAGATAGATAGATAGATAGATAGATAGATAGATAGATAGATAGATAGATAGATAGATAGATAGATAGATAGATGATAGATAGATAATGGATGGACGGATGGATAGACAGACAGACAGACAGACAGACAGACAGACAGACAGACAGACAGACAGACAGATAGATAGATAGATAGATAGATAGATAGATAGATAGATAGATAGATAGATAGATAGATAGATAGATAGATAGATAGATAGATAGATAGATAGATAGATAGATAGATAGATAGATAGATAGATAGATAGATAGATAGATAGATAGATAGATAGATAGATAGATAGAATAGATAGATAGATAGATAGATAGATAGATAGATAGATAGATAGATAGATAGATAGATAGATAGATAGATAGATAGATAGATAGATAGATAGATAGATAGATAGATAGATAGATAGATAGATAGATAGATGATAGATAGATAATGGATGGACGGATGGATAGACAGACAGACAGACAGACAGACAGACAGACAGACAGACAGACAGACAGACAGACAGACAGACAGATAGATAGATAGATAGATAGATAGATAGATAGATAGATAGATAGATAGATAGATAGATAGATAGATAGATAGATAGATAGATAGATAGATAGATAGATAGATAGATAGATAGATAGATAGATAGATAGATAGATAGATAGATAGATAGATAGATAGATAGATAGATAGATAGATAGATAGATAGATAATGGATGGACGGATAGACAGACAGACAGACAGACAGACAGACAGACAGACAGACAGACAGACAGACAGACAGATAGATAGATAGATAGATAGATAGATAGATAGATAGATAGATAGATAGATAGATAGATAGATAGATAGATAGATAGATAGATAGATAGATAGATAGATAGATAGATAGATAGATAGATAGATAGATAGATAGATAGATAGATAGATAGATAGATAGATAGATAGATAGATAGATAGATAGATAGATAGATAGATAGATAGATAGATAGATAGATAGATAGATAGATGATAGATAGATAATGGATGGACGGATGGATAGACAGACAGACAGACAGACAGACAGACAGACAGACAGACAGACAGACAGACAGACAGACAGACAGATAGATAGATAGATAGATAGATAGATAGATAGATAGATAGATAGATAGATAGATAGATAGATAGATAGATAGATAGATAGATAGATAGATAGATAGATAGATAGATAGATAGATAGATAGATAGATAGATAGATATATAGATAGATAGATAGATAGATAGAATCGATAGATAGATAGATAGATAGATAGATAGATAGATAGATAGATAGATAGATAGATAGATAGATAGATAGATAGATAGATAGATAGATAGATAGATAGATAGATAGATAGATAGATAGATAGATAGATAGATAGATAGATAGATAGATAGATAGATAGATAGATAGATAGATAGATAGATAGATAGATAGATAGATAGATAGATAGATAGATAGATAGATGATAGATAGATAGATAGATAGATAGATCGATAGATAGATAGATAGATGATAGATAGATAATGGATGGACGGATGGATAGACAGACAGACAGACAGAAAGACAGATAGATAGATAGATAGATAGATGATAGATAGATAGATAGATAGATAGATAGATAGATAGATAGATAGATAGATAGATAGATAGATAGATAGATAGATAGATAGATAGATAGATAGATAGATAGATAGATAGATAGATAGATAGATAGATAGATAGATAGATAGATAGATAGATAGATAGATAGATAGATAGATAGATAGATAGATAGATAGATGATAGATAGATAGATAGATAGATAGATAGATAGATAGATAGATAGATAGATAGATAGATAGATAGATAGATAGATAGATAGATAGATAGATAGATAGATAGATAGATAGATAGATAGATAGATAGATAGATAGATAGATAGATAGATAGATAGATAGATAGATAGATAGATAGATAGATAGATAGATAATGGATAGACGGATAGACAGACAGACAGACAGACAGACAGACAGACAGATAGATAGATAGATAGATAGATAGATAGATAGATAGATAGATAGATAGATAGATAAATAGATAGATAGATAGATAGATAGATAGATAGATAGATAGATGATAGATAGATAGATGATAGATAGATAGATAGATAGATAGATAGATAGATAGATAGATAGATAGATAGATAGATAGATAGATAGATAGATAGATAGATAGATAGATAGATAGATAGATAGATAGATAGATAGATAGATAGATAGATAGATAGATAGATAGATAGATAGATAGATAGATAGATAGATAGATAGATAGATAGATAGATAGATAGATAGATAGATAGATAGATAGATAGATGATAGATAGATAGATAGATAGATAGATAGATAGATAGATA
>NW_027223178.1:22500-30000 GCF_043380555.1 Nothobranchius furzeri
GATAGATAGATAGATAGATAGATAGATAGATAGATAGATAGATAGATAGATAGATAGATAGATAGATAGATAGATAGATAGATAGATAGATAGATAGATAGATAGATAGATAGATAGATAGATAGATAGATAGATAGATAGATAGATAGATAGATAGATAGATAGATAGATAGATAGATAGATAGATAGATAGATAGATAGATAGATAGATAGATAGATAGATAGATAGATAGATAGATAGATAGATAGATAGATAATGGATGGACGGATGGATAGACAGAGAGACAGACAGACAGATAAATAGATAGACAGATAAATAGATAGACAGATAGATAGATAGATAGATAGATAGATAGATAGATAGATAGATAGATAGATAGATAGATAGATAGATAGATAGATAGATAGATAGATAGATAGATAGATAGATAGATAGATAGATAGATAGATAGATAGATAGATAGATAGATGATAGATAGATAATGGATGGACGGATGGATAGACAGACAGACAGACAGACAGACAGACAGACAGACAGACAGACAGACAGACAGACAGATAGATAGATAGATAGATAGATAGATAGATAGATAGATAGATAGATAGATAGATAGATAGATAGATAGATAGATAGATAGATAGATAGATAGATAGATAGATAGATAGATAGATAGATAGATAGATAGATAGATAGATAGATAGATAGATAGATAGATAGATAGATAGATAGATAGATAGATAGATAGATAGATAGATAGATAGATAGATAGATAGATAGATAGATAGATAGATAGATAGATAGATAGATAGATAGATAGATAGATAGATAGATAGATAGATAGATAGATAGATAGATAGATAGATGATAGATAGATAGATAATGGATGGACGGATAGACAGACAGACAGACAGACAGACAGACAGACAGACAGACAGACAGACAGACAGACAGATAGATAGATAGATAGATAGATAGATAGATAGATAGATAGATAGATAGATAGATAGATAGATAGATAGATAGATAGATAGATAGATAGATAGATAGATAGATAGATAGATAGATAGATAGATAGATAGATAGATAGATAGATAGATAGATAGATAGATAGATAGATAGATAGATAGATAGATAGATAGATAGATAGATAGATAGATAGATAGATAGATAGATAGATGATAGATAGATAATGGATGGACGGATGGATAGACAGACAGACAGACAGACAGACAGACAGACAGACAGACAGACAGACAGACAGACAGACAGACAGATAGATAGATAGATAGATAGATAGATAGATAGATAGATAGATAGATAGATAGATAGATAGATAGATAGATAGATAGATAGATAGATAGATAGATAGATAGATAGATAGATAGATAGATAGATAGATAGATAGATAGATAGATAGATAGATAGATAGATAGATAGAATCGATAGATAGATAGATAGATAGATAGATAGATAGATAGATAGATAGATAGATAGATAGATAGATAGATAGATAGATAGATAGATAGATAGATAGATAGATAGATAGATAGATAGATAGATAGATAGATAGATAGATAGATAGATAGATAGATAGATAGATAGATAGATAGATAGATAGATAGATAGATAGATAGATAGATAGATAGATAGATAGATAGATAGATGATAGATAGATAGATAGATAGATAGATCGATAGATAGATAGATAGATGATAGATAGATAATGGATGGACGGATGGATAGACAGACAGACAGACAGAAAGACAGATAGATAGATAGATAGATAGATAGATGATAGATAGATAGATAGATAGATAGATAGATAGATAGATAGATAGATATAGATAGATAGATAGATAGATAGATAGATAGATAGATAGATAGATAGATAGATAGATAGATAGATAGATAGATAGATAGATAGATGATAGATGATAGATATAGATAGATAGATAGATAGATAGATAGATAGATAGATAGATAGATAGATAGATAGATAGATAGATAGATAGATAGATAGATAGATAGATAGATAGATAGATAGATAGATAGATAGATAGATAGATAGATAGATAGATAGATAGATAGATAGATAGATAGATAGATAGATAGATAGATAGATAGATAGATAGATAGATAGATGATAGATAGATAATGGATGGACGGATAGACAGACAGACAGACAGACAGACAGACAGACAGACAGATAGATAGATAGATAGATAGATAGATAGATAGATAGATAGATAGATAGATAGATAGATAGATAGATAGATAGATAGATAGATAGATAGATATATAGATAGATAGATAGATAGATAGATAGATAGATAGATAGATAGATAGATAGATAGATAGATAGATAGATAGATAGATAGATAGATAGATAGATGATAGATAGATAGATAGATAGATAGATAGATCGATAGATAGATAGATAGATGATAGATAGATAATGGATGGACGGATGGATAGACAGACAGACAGACAGAAAGACAGATAGATAGATAGATAGATAGATGATAGATAGATAGATAGATAGATAGATAGATAGATAGATATAGATAGATAGATAGATAGATAGATAGATAGATAGATAGATAGATAGATAGATAGATAGATAGATAGATAGATAGATAGATAGATGATAGATGATAGATAGATAGATAGATAGATAGATAGATAGATAGATAGATAGATAGATAGATAGATAGATAGATAGATAGATAGATAGATAGATAGATA
This sequence comes from Nothobranchius furzeri, assembly GCF_043380555.1. Lineage (NCBI taxonomy): Eukaryota > Metazoa > Chordata > Actinopteri > Cyprinodontiformes > Nothobranchiidae > Nothobranchius > Nothobranchius furzeri. The sequence goes on from NW_027223178.1 coordinate 25,247, forward strand.
GATAGATAGATAGATAGATAGATAGATAGATAGATAGATAGATAGATAGATAGATAGATAGATAGATAGATAGATAGATAGATAGATAGATAGATAGATAGATAGATAGATAGATAGATAGATAGATAGATAGATAGATAGATAGATAGATAGATAGATAGATAGATGATAGATAGATAATGGATGGACGGATAGACAGACAGACAGACAGACAGACAGACAGACAGACAGATAGATAGATAGATAGATAGATAGATAGATAGATAGATAGATAGATAGATAGATAGATAGATAGATAGATAGATAGATAGATAGATAGATAGATAGATAGATAGATAGATAGATAGATAGATAGATAGATAGATAGATAGATAGATAGATAGATAGATAGATAGATAGATAGATAGATAGATAGATAGATAGATAGATAGATAGATAGATAGATAGATAGATAGATAGATAGATGATAGATAGATAGATAGATAGATAGATAGATAGATAGATAGATAGATAGATAGATAGATAGATAGATAGATAGATAGATAGATAGATAGATAGATAGATAGATAGATAGATAGATAGATAGATAGATAGATAGATAGATAGATAGATAGATAGATAGATGATAGATGATAGATAGATAGATAGATAGATAGATAGATAGATAGATAGATAGATAGATAGATAGATAGATAGATAGATAGATAGATAGATAGATAGAGAGATAGATAGATAGATAGATAGATAGATAGATAGATAGATAGATAGATAGATAGATAGATAGATAGATAGATAGATAGATAGATAGATAGATAGATGATAGATAGATAATGGATGGACGGATAGACAGACAGACAGACAGACAGACAGACAGACAGACAGATAGATAGATAGATAGATAGATAGATAGATAGATAGATAGATAGATAGATAGATAGATAGATAGATAGATAGATAGATAGATAGATAGATAGATAGATAGATAGATAGATAGATAGATAGATAGATAGATAAATAGATAGATAGATAGATAGATAGATAGATAGATAGATAGATAGATAGATAGATAGATAGATAGATAGATAGATAGATAGATAGATAGATAGATAGATAGATAGATAGATAGATAGATAGATAGATAGATAGATAGATAGATAGATAGATAGATAGATAGATAGATAGATAGATAGATAGATAGATAGATAGATAGATGATAGATAGATAGATAGATAGATAGATAGATAGATAGATAGATAGATAGATAGATAGATAGATAGATAGATAGATAGATAGATAGATAGATAGATAGATAGATAGATAGATAGATAGATAGATAGATAGATAGATAGATAGATAGATAGATAGATAGATAGATAGATAGATAGATAGAATCGATAGATAGATAGATAGATAGATAGATAGATAGATAGATAGATAGATAGATAGATAGATAGATAGATAGATAGATAGATAGATAGATAGATAGATAGATAGATAGATGATAGATAGATAGATAGATAGATAGATAGATAGATAGATAGATAGATAGATAGATAGATAGATAGATAGATAGATAGATAGATAGATAGATAGATAGATAGATAGATGATAGATAGATAGATAATGGATAGACGGATAGACAGACAGACAGACAGACAGACAGACAGACAGACAGACAGACAGATAGATAGATAGATAGATAGATAGATAGATAGATAGATAGATAGATAGATAGATAGATAGATAGATAGATGATAGATAGATAGATGATAGATAGATAGATAGATAGATAGATAGATAGATAGATAGATAGATAGATAGATAGATAGATAGATAGATAGATAGATAGATAGATAGATAGATAGATAGATAGATAGATAGATAGATAGATAGATAGATAGATAGATAGATAGATAGATAGATGATAGATAGATAGATAGATAGATAGATAGATAGATAGATAGATAGATAGATAGATAGATAGATAGATAGATAGATAGATAGATAGATAGATAGATAGATAGATAGATAGATAGATAGATAGATAGATAGATAGATAGATAGATAGATAGATAGATAGATAGATAGATAGATAGATAGATAGATAGATAGATAGATAGATAGATAGATGATTGATAGATAATGGATGGACGGATGGATAGACAGAGAGACAGACAGACAGATAAATAGATAGACAGATAAATAGATAGACAGATAGATAGATAGATAGATAGATAGATAGATAGATAGATAGATAGATAGATAGATAGATAGATAGATAGATAGATAGATAGATAGATAGATAGATAGATAGATAGATAGATAGATAGATAGATAGATAGATAGATAGATAGATAGATAGATAGATAGATAGATAGATAGATAGATAGATAGATAGATAGATAGATAGATAGATAGATAGATAGATAGATAATGGATGGACGGATGGATAGACAGACAGACAGACAGACAGACAGACAGACAGACAGACAGATAGATAGATAGATAGATAGATAGATAGATAGATAGATAGATAGATAGATAGATAGATAGATAGATAGATAGATAGATAGATAGATAGATAGATAGATAGATAGATAGATAGATAGATAGATAGATAGATAGATAGATAGATAGATAGATAGATAGATAGATAGATGATAGATAGATAGATAGATAGATAGATAGATAGATAGATAGATAGATAGATAGATAGATAGATAGATAGATAGATAGATAGATAGATAGATAGATAGATAGATAGATAGATAGATAGATAGATAGATAGATAGATAGATAGATGATAGATAGATAGATAGATAGATAGATAGATAGATAGATGATAGATAGATAGATAATGGATGGACGGATAGACAGACAGACAGACAGACAGACAGACAGACAGACAGACAGACAGACAGACAGACAGACAAATAGATAGATAGATAGATAGATAGATAGATAGATAGATAGATAGATAGATAGATAGATAGATAGATAGATAGATAGATAGATAGATAGATAGATAGATAGATAGATAGATAGATAGATAGATAGATAGATAGATAGATAGATAGATAGATAGATAGATAGATAGATAGATAGATAGATAGATAGATAGATAGATAGATAGATAGATAGATAGATAGATAGATAGATAGATAGATAGATAGATAGATAGATAGATAGATAGATAGATAGATGATAGATGATAGATAGATAGATAATGGATGGACGGATAGACAGACAGACAGACAGACAGACAGACAGACAGACAAATAGATAGATAGATAGATAGATAGATAGATAGATAGATAGATAGATAGATAGATAGATAGATAGATAGATAGATAGATAGATAGATAGATAGATAGATAGATAGATAGATAGATAGATAGATAGATAGATAGATAGATAGATAGATAGATAGATAGATAGATAGATAGATAGATAGATAGATAGATAGATAGATAGATAGATAGATAGATAGATAGATGATAGATAGATAGATAATGGATGGACGGATAGACAGACAGACAGACAGACAGACAGACAGACAGACAGACAAATAGATAGATAGATAGATAGATAGATAGATAGATAGATAGATAGATAGATAGATAGATAGATAGATAGATAGATAGATAGATAGATAGATAGATAGATAGATAGATAGATAGATAGATAGATAGATAGATAGATAGATAGATAGATAGATAGATAGATAGATAGATAGATAGATAGATAGATAGATAGATAGATAGATAGATAGATAGATAGATAGATAGATAGATAGATAGATAGATAGATAGATAGATGATAGATAGATAGATAATGGATAGACGGATAGACAGACAGACAGACAGACAGACAGACAGACAGACAGACAGACAGACAGACAGATAGATAGATAGATAGATAGATAGATAGATAGATAGATAGATAGATAGATAGATAGATAGATGATAGATAGATAGATGATAGATAGATAGATAGATAGATAGATAGATAGATAGATAGATAGATAGATAGATAGATAGATAGATGATTGATAGATAATGGATGGACGGATGGATAGACAGAGAGACAGACAGACAGATAAATAGATAGACAGATAAATAGATAGACAGATAGATAGATAGATAGATAGATAGATAGATAGATAGATAGATAGATAGATAGATAGATAGATAGATAGATAGATAGATAGATAGATAGATAGATAGATAGATAGATAGATAGATAGATAGATAGATAGATAGATAGATAGATAGATAGATAGATAGATAGATAGATAGATAGATAGATAGATAGATAGATAGATAGATAGATAGATAGATAGATAGATAGATAGATAGATAATGGATGGACGGATGGATAGACAGACAGACAGACAGACAGACAGACAGACAGACAGACAGATAGATAGATAGATAGATGATAGATAGATAGATAGATAGATAGATAGATAGATAGATAGATAGATAGATAGATAGATAGATAGATAGATAGATAGATAGATAGATAGATAGATAGATAGATAGATAGATAGATAGATAGATAGATAGATAGATAGATAGATAGATAGATAGATAGATAGATAGATAGATAGATAGATAGATAGATGATAGATAGATAGATAGATAGATAGATAGATAGATAGATAGATAGATAGATAGATAGATAGATAGATAGATAGATAGATAGATAGATAGATAGATAGATAGATAGATAGATAGATAGATAGATAGATA
>NW_027223178.1:37500-47500 GCF_043380555.1 Nothobranchius furzeri
GATAGATAGATAGATAGATAGATAGATAGATAGATAGATAGATAGATTGATAGATAGATAGATAGATAGATAGATAGATAGATAGATAGATAGATAGATAGATAGATAGATAGATAGATAGATAGATAGATAGATAGATAGATAGATAGATAGATAGATAGATAGATAGATAGATAGATAGATAGATAGATAGATAGATAGATAGATAGATAGATAGATAGATAGATAGATAGATAGATAGATAGATAGATAGATAGATAGATAGATAGATAGATAGATAGATAGATAGATAGATGATAGATAGATAGATAATGGATGGACGGATAGACAGACAGACAGACAGACAGACAGACAGACAGACAGACAGACAGACAGACAGATAGATAGATAGATAGATAGATAGATAGATAGATAGATAGATAGATAGATAGATAGATAGATAGATAGATAGATAGATAGATAGATAGATAGATAGATAGATAGATAGATAGATAGATAGATAGATAGATAGATAGATAGATAGATAGATAGATAGATAGATAGATAGATAGATAGATAGATGATAGATAGATAATGGATGGACGGATGGATAGACAGACAGACAGACAGACAGACAGACAGACAGACAGACAGACAGACAGACAGACAGACAGACAGATAGATAGATAGATAGATAGATAGATAGGTAGATAGATAGATAGATAGATAGATAGATAGATAGATAGATAGATAGATAGATATATAGATAGATAGATAGATAGATAGAATCGATAGATAGATAGATAGATAGATAGATAGATAGATAGATAGATAGATAGATAGATAGATAGATAGATAGATAGATAGATAGATAGATAGATAGATAGATAGATAGATAGATAGATAGATAGATAGATAGATAGATAGATAGATAGATAGATGATAGATAGATAGATAGATAGATAGATAGATCGATAGATAGATAGATAGATGATAGATAGATAATGGATGGACGGATGGATAGACAGACAGACAGACAGAAAGACAGATAGATAGATAGATAGATAGATGATAGATAGATAGATAGATAGATAGATAGATAGATAGATAGATAGATAGATAGATAGATAGATAGATAGATGATAGATGATAGATAGATAGATAGATAGATAGATAGATAGATAGATAGATAGATAGATAGATAGATAGATAGATAGATAGATAGATAGATAGATAGATAGATAGATAGATAGATAGATAGATAGATAGATAGATAGATAGATAGATAGATAGATAGATAGATAGATAGATAGATAGATAGATAGATAGATAGATAGATAGATAGATAGATAGATAGATAGATAGATAGATAGATAGATAGATAGATAGATAGATAGATAGATAGATAGATAGATAGATAGATAGATAGATAGATAGATAGATAGATAGATAGATAGATAGATAGATAGATAGATAGATAGATAGATAGATAGATAGATAGATAGATAGATAGATAGATAGATAGATAGATAGATAGATAGATAGATAGATGATAGATAGATAATGGATGGACGGATAGACAGACAGACAGACAGACAGACAGACAGACAGACAGATAGATAGATAGATAGATAGATAGATAGATAGATAGATAGATAGATAGATAGATAGATAGATAGATAGATAGATAGATAGATAGATAGATAGATAGATAGATAGATAGATAGATAGATAGATAGATAGATAGATAGATAGATAGATAGATAGATAGATAGATAGATAGATAGATAGATAGATAGATAGATAGATAGATAGATAGATAGATAGATAAATAGATAGATAGATAGATAGATAGATAGATAGATAGATAGATAGATAGATAGATAGATAGATAGATAGATAGATAGATAGATAGATAGATAGATAGATAGATAGATAGATAGATAGATAGATGATAGATAGATAGATAGATAGATAGATAGATAGATAGATAGATAGATAGATAGATAGATAGATAGATAGATAGATAGATAGATAGATAGATAGATAGATAGATAGATAGATAGATAGATAGATAGATAGATAGATAGATAGAATCGATAGATAGATAGATAGATAGATAGATAGATAGATAGATAGATAGATAGATAGATAGATAGATAGATAGATAGATAGATAGATAGATAGATAGATAGATAGATAGATAGATAGATAGATAGATAGATAGATAGATAGATAGATAGATAGATAGATAGATAGATAGATAGATAGATAGATAGATAGATAGATAGATAGATAGATAGATAGATAGATAGATAGATAGATAGATAGATAGATAGATAGATAGATAGATAGATAGATGATAGATAGATAGATAATGGATAGACGGATAGACAGACAGACAGACAGACAGACAGACAGACAGACAGACAGACAGACAGATAGGTAGATAGATAGATAGATAGATAGATAGATAGATAGATAGATAGATAGATAGATAGATAGATAGATAGATAGATAGATAGATGATAGATAGATAGATGATAGATAGATAGATAGATAGATAGATAGATAGATAGATAGATAGATGATAGATAGATAGATAGATAGATAGATAGATAGATAGATAGATAGATAGATAGATAGATAGATAGATAGATAGATAGATAGATGATAGATAGATAGATAGATAGATAGATAGATAGATAGATAGATAGATAGATAGATAGATAGATAGATAGATAGATAGATAGATAGATAGATAGATAGATAGATAGATAGATAGATAGATAGATAGATAGATAGATAGATAGATAGATAGATAGATAGATAGATAGATAGATAGATAGATAGATAGATAGATAGATAGATAGATAGATAGATAGATAGATAGATAGATAGATAGATAGATAGATAGATAGATAGATGATTGATAGATAATGGATGGACGGATGGATAGACAGAGAGACAGACAGACAGATAAATAGATAGACAGATAAATAGATAGACAGATAGATAGATAGATAGATAGATAGATAGATAGATAGATAGATAGATAGATAGATAGATAGATAGATAGATAGATAGATAGATAGATAGATAGATAGATAGATAGATAGATAGACAGATAGATAGATAGATAGATAGATAGATAGATAGATAGATAGATAGATAGATAGATAGATAGATAGATAGATAGATAGATAGATGATAGATAGATAATGGATGGACGGATGGATAGACAGACAGACAGACAGACAGACAGACAGACAGACAGACAGACAGACAGACAGACAGATAGATAGATAGATAGATAGATAGATAGATAGATAGATAGATAGATAGATAGATAGATAGATAGATAGATAGATAGATAGATAGATAGATAGATAGATAGATAGATAGATAGATAGATAGATAGATAGATAGATAGATAGATAGATAGATAGATAGATAGATAGATAGATAGATAGATAGATAGATAGATAGATAGATAGATGATAGATAGATAGATAGATAGATAGATAGATAGATAGATAGATAGATAGATAGATAGATAGATAGATAGATAGATAGATAGATAGATAGATAGATAGATAGATGATAGATAGATAGATAATGGATGGACGGATAGACAGACAGACAGACAGACAGACAGACAGACAGACAGACAGACAGACAGACAGATAGATAGATAGATAGATAGATAGATAGATAGATAGATAGATAGATAGATAGATAGATAGATAGATAGATAGATAGATAGATAGATAGATAGATAGATAGATAGATAGATAGATAGATAGATAGATAGATAGATAGATAGATAGATAGATAGATGATAGATAGATAATGGATGGACGGATGGATAGACAGACAGACAGACAGACAGACAGACAGACAGACAGACAGACAGACAGACAGACAGACAGACAGACAGACAGATAGATAGATAGATAGATAGATAGATAGATAGATAGATAGATAGATAGATAGATAGATAGATAGATAGATAGATAGATAGATAGATAGATAGATAGATAGATAGATAGATATATAGATAGATAGATAGATAGATAGATAGATAGAATCGATAGATAGATAGATAGATAGATAGATAGATAGATAGATAGATAGATAGATAGATAGATAGATAGATAGATAGATAGATAGATAGATAGATAGATAGATAGATAGATAGATAGATAGATAGATAGATAGATAGATAGATAGATAGATAGATAGATAGATAGATGATAGATAGATAGATAGATAGATAGATCGATAGATAGATAGATAGATGATAGATAGATAATGGATGGACGGATGGATAGACAGACAGACAGACAGAAAGACAGATAGATAGATAGATAGATAGATAGATGATAGATAGATAGATAGATAGATAGATAGATAGATAGATAGATAGATAGATAGATAGATAGATAGATAGATAGATAGATAGATAGATAGATAGATAGATAGATAGATAGATAGATAGATGATAGATAGATAGATAGATAGATAGATAGATAGATAGATAGATAGATAGATAGATAGATAGATAGATGATAGATGATAGATAGATAGATAGATAGATAGATAGATAGATAGATAGATAGATAGATAGATAGATAGATAGATAGATAGATAGATAGATAGATAGATAGATAGATAGATAGATAGATAGATAGATAGATAGATAGATAGATAGATAGATAGATAGATAGATAGATAGATAGATAGATAGATAGATAGATAGATAGATAGATAGATAGATAGATGATTGATAGATAATGGATGGACGGATGGATAGACAGAGAGACAGACAGACAGATAAATAGATAGACAGATAAATAGATAGACAGATAGATAGATAGATAGATAGATAGATAGATAGATAGATAGATAGATAGATAGATAGATAGATAGATAGATAGATAGATAGATAGATAGATAGATAGATAGATAGATAGATAGATAGATAGATAGATGATAGATAGATAATGGATGGACGGATGGATAGACAGACAGACAGACAGACAGACAGACAGACAGACAGACAGACAGACAGACAGACAGACAGATAGATAGATAGATAGATAGATAGATAGATAGATAGATAGATAGATAGATAGATAGATAGATAGATAGATAGATAGATAGATAGATAGATAGATAGATAGATAGATAGATAGATAGATAGATAGATAGATAGATAGATAGATAGATAGATAGATAGATAGATAGATAGATAGATAGATAGATAGATAGATAGATAGATAGATAGATAGATAGATAGATAGATAGATAGATAGATAGATAGATAGATGATAGATAGATAGATAATGGATGGACGGATAGACAGACAGACAGACAGACAGACAGACAGACAGACAGACAGACAGACAGACAGACAGATAGATAGATAGATAGATAGATAGATAGATAGATAGATAGATAGATAGATAGATAGATAGATAGATAGATAGATAGATAGATAGATAGATAGATAGATAGATAGATAGATAGATAGATAGATAGATAGATAGATAGATAGATAGATAGATAGATGATAGATAGATAGATAGATAGATAGATAGATAGATAGATAGATAGATAGATAGATAGATAGATGATAGATAGATAATGGATGGACGGATGGATAGACAGACAGACAGACAGACAGACAGACAGACAGACAGACAGACAGACAGACAGACAGACAGACAGACAGATAGATAGATAGATAGATAGATAGATAGATAGATAGATAGATAGATAGATAGATAGATAGATAGATAGATAGATAGATAGATAGATATATAGATAGATAGATAGATAGATAGATAGAATCGATAGATAGATAGATAGATAGATAGATAGATAGATAGATAGATAGATAGATAGATAGATAGATAGATAGATAGATAGATAGATAGATAGATAGATAGATAGATAGATAGATAGATAGATAGATAGATAGATAGATAGATAGATAGATAGATAGATAGATAGATAGATAGATAGATAGATAGATAGATAGATAGATAGATAGATAGATAGATAGATAGATGATAGATAGATAGATAGATAGATCGATAGATAGATAGATAGATGATAGATAGATAATGGATGGACGGATGGATAGACAGACAGACAGACAGAAAGACAGATAGATAGATAGATAGATAGATAGATGATAGATAGATAGATAGATAGATAGATAGATAGATAGATAGATAGATAGATAGATAGATAGATAGATAGATAGATAGATAGATAGATAGATAGATAGATAGATAGATAGATAGATAGATAGATAGATAGATAGATAGATAGATAGATAGATGATAGATGATAGATAGATAGATAGATAGATAGATAGATAGATAGATAGATAGATAGATAGATAGATAGATAGATAGATAGATAGATAGATAGATAGATAGATAGATAGATAGATAGATAGATAGATAGATAGATAGATAGATAGATAGATAGATAGATAGATAGATAGATAGATAGATAGATAGATGATAGATAGATAGATAGATAGATAGATAGATAGATAGATAGATAGACAGATAGATAGATAGATAGATAGATAGATAGATAGATAGATAGATAGATAGATAGATAGATAGATAGATAGATAGATAGATGATAGATAGATAGATAGATAGATAGATAGATAGATAGATAGATAGATAGATAGATAGATAGATAGATAGATAGATAGATAGATAGATAGATAGATAGATAGATAGATAGATAGATAGATAGATAGATAGATAGATAGATAGATAGATAGATAGATAGATAGATAGATAGATAGATAGATAGATAGATAGATAGAATCGATAGATAGATAGATAGATAGATAGATAGATAGATAGATAGATAGATAGATAGATAGATAGATAGATAGATAGATAGATAGATAGATAGATAGATAGATAGATAGATAGATAGATAGATAGATAGATAGATAGATAGATAGATAGATAGATAGATAGATAGATGATAGATAGATAGATAATGGATAGACGGATAGACAGACAGACAGACAGACAGACAGACAGACAGACAGACAGACAGACAGACAGATAGATAGATAGATAGATAGATAGATAGATAGATAGATAGATAGATAGATAGATAGATAGATAGATAGATAGATAGATGATAGATAGATAGATGATAGATAGATAGATAGATAGATAGATAGATAGATAGATAGATAGATAGATAGATAGATAGATAGATAGATAGATAGATAGATAGATAGATAGATAGATAGATAGATAGATAGATAGATAGATAGATAGATAGATAGATAGATAGATAGATAGATAGATAGATAGATAGATAGATAGATAGATAGATAGATAGATAGATGATAGATAGATAGATAGATAGATAGATAGATAGATAGATAGATAGATAGATAGATAGATAGATAGATAGATAGATAGATAGATAGATAGATAGATAGATAGATAGATAGATAGATAGATAGATAGATAGATAGATAGATAGATAGATAGATAGATAGATAGATAGATAGATGATTGATAGATAATGGATGGACGGATGGATAGACAGAGAGACAGACAGACAGATAAATAGATAGACAGATAAATAGATAGACAGATAGATAGATAGATAGATAGATAGATAGATAGATAGATAGATAGATAGATAGATAGATAGATAGATAGATAGATAGATAGATAGATAGATAGATAGATAGATAGATAGATAGATAGATAGATAGATAGATAGATAGATAGATAGATAGATAGATAGATAGATAGATAGATAGATAGATAGATAGATAGATAGATAGATAGATAGATAGATAGATAGATAATGGATGGACGGATGGATAGACAGACAGACAGACAGACAGACAGACAGACAGACAGACAGACAGATAGATAGATAGATAGATAGATAGATAGATAGATAGATAGATAGATAGATAGATAGATAGATAGATAGATAGATAGATAGATAGATAGATAGATAGATAGATAGATAGATAGATAGATAGATAGATAGATAGATGATAGATAGATAGATAGATAGATAGATAGATAGATAGATAGATAGATAGATAGATAGATAGATAGATAGATAGATAGATAGATAGATAGATAGATAGATATATAGATAGATAGATAGATAGATAGATAGATAGATAGATAGATAGATAGATAGATAGATAGATGATAGATAGATAGATAATGGATGGACGGATAGACAGACAGACAGACAGACAGACAGACAGACAGACAGACAGACAGACAGACAAATAGATAGATAGATAGATAGATAGATAGATAGATAGATAGATAGATAGATAGATAGATAGATAGATAGATAGATAGATAGATAGATAGATAGATAGATAGATAGATAGATAGATAGATAGATAGATAGATAGATAGATAGATAGATAGATAGATAGATAGATAGATAGATAGATAGATAGATAGATAGATAGATAGATAGATGATAGATAGATAGATAATGGATGGACGGATAGACAGACAGACAGACAGACAGACAGACAGACAGACAGACAAATAGATAGATAGATAGATAGATAGATAGATAGATAGATAGATAGATAGATAGATAGATAGATAGATAGATAGATAGATAGATAGATAGATAGATAGATAGATAGATAGATAGATAGATAGATAGATAGATAGATAGATAGATAGATAGATAGATAGATAGATAGATGATAGATAGATAATGGATGGACGGATGGATAGACAGACAGACAGACAGACAGACAGACAGACAGACAGACAGACAGACAGACAGACAGACAGACAGACAGACAGATAGATAGATAGATAGATAGATAGATAGATAGATAGATAGATAGATAGATAGATAGATAGATAGATAGATAGATAGATAGATAGATAGATAGATAGATATATAGATAGATAGATAGATAGATAGATGATAGATAGATAGATAGATAGATAGATAGATAGATAGATAGATAGATAGATAGATAGATAGATAGATAGATAGATAGATGATAGATAGATAGATAGATAGATAGATAGATAGATAGATAGATAGATAGATAGATAGATAGATAGATAGATAGATAGATAGATAGATAGATAGATAGATAGATAGATAGATAGATAGATAGATAGATAGATAGATAGATAGATAGATAGATAGATAGATAGATAGATAGATGATTGATAGATAATGGATGGACGGATGGATAGACAGAGAGACAGACAGACAGATAAATAGATAGACAGATAAATAGATAGACAGATAGATAGATAGATAGATAGATAGATAGATAGATAGATAGATAGATAGATAGATAGATAGATAGATAGATAGATAGATAGATAGATAGATAGATAGATAGATAGATAGATGATAGATAGATAGATAGATAGATAGATAGATAGATAGATAGATAGATAGATAGATAGATAGATAGATAGATAGATAGATAGATAGATAGATAGATAGATAGATAGATAGATAGATAGATAGATAGATAGATAGATAGATAGATAGATAGATAGATAGATAGATAGATAGATAGATAGATAGATAGATAGATAGATAGATAGATAGATAATGGATGGACGGATGGATAGACAGACAGACAGACAGACAGACAGACAGACAGACAGACAGACAGACAGATAGATAGATAGATAGATAGATAGATAGATAGATAGATAGATAGATAGATAGATAGATAGATAGATAGATAGATAGATAGATAGATAGATAGATAGATAGATAGATAGATAGATAGATAGATAGATAGATAGATAGATAGATAGATAGATAGATAGATAGATAGATAGATAGATGATAGATAGATAGATAGATAGATAGATAGATAGATAGATAGATAGATAGATAGATAGATAGATAGATAGATAGATAGATAGATAGATAGATAGATAGATAGATAGATAGATAGATAGATAGATAGATAGATAGATAG
>NW_027223179.1:0-5000 GCF_043380555.1 Nothobranchius furzeri
TTGGACGGATAGACAGACAGACAGACAGACGGACAGACAGACAGACAGACAGACAGACAAATAGATAGATAGATAGATAGATAGATAGATAGATAGATAGATAGATAGATAGATAGATAGATAGATAGATAGATAGATAGATAGATAGATAGATAGATAGATAGATAGATAGATAGATAGATAGATAGATAGATAGATAGATAAGATAGATAGATAGATAGATAGATAGATAGATAGATAGATAGATAGATAGATAGATAGATAGATGATAGATAGATAATGGATGGACGGATGGATAGACAGACAGACAGACAGACAGACAGACAGACAGACAGACAGACAGACAGACAGACAGACAGATAGATAGATAGATAGATAGATAGATAGATAGATAGATAGATAGATAGATAGATAGATAGATAGATAGATAGATAGATAGATAGATATATAGATAGATAGATAGATAGATAGATAGATAGATAGATAGATAGATAGATAGATAGATAGATAGATAGATAGATAGATAGATAGATAGATAGATAGATAGATAGATAGATAGACAGACAGACAGACAAATAGATAGATAGATAGATAGATAGATAGATAGATAGATAGATAGATAGATAGATAGATAGATAGATAGATAGATAGATAGATAGATAGATAGATAGATAGATAGATAGATAGATAGATAGATAGATAGATAGATAGATAGATAGATAGATAGATAGATAGATAGATGATAGATAGATAGATAGATAGATAGATAGATAGATCGATAGATAGATAGATAGATGATAGATAGATAATGGATGGACGGATGGATAGACAGACAGACAGACAGACAGACAGACAGACAGACAGACAGACAGACAGACAGACAGACAGACAGACAGATAGATAGATAGATAGATAGATAGATAGATAGATAGATAGATAGATAGATAGATAGATAGATAGATAGATAGATAGATAGATAGATAGATAGATAGATAGATAGATAGATAGATAGATAGATAGATAGATATATAGATAGATAGATAGATAGATAGATAGATAGATAGATAGATAGATAGATAGATAGATAGATAGATAGATAGATAGATAGACAGACAGACAGACAAATAGATAGATAGATAGATAGATAGATAGATAGATAGATAGATAGATAGATAGATAGATAGATAGATAGATAGATAGATAGATAGATAGATAGATAGATAGATAGATAGATAGATAGATAGATAGATAGATAGATAGATAGATGATAGATAGATAGATAGATAGATAGATAGATAGATAGATAGATAGATAGATAGATAGATAGATAGATAGATAGATAGATAGATAGATAGATAGATAGATAGATAGATAGATAGATAGATAGATAGATAGATAGATAGATAGATAGATAGATAGATAGATAGATAGATAGATAGATAGATAGATAGATAGATAGATAGATAGATAGATAGATAGATAGATAGATAGATAGATAGATAGATAGATAGATAGATAGATAGATAGATAGATAGATAGATAGATAGATAGATAGATAGATAGATAGATAGATAGATAGATAGATAGATAGATAGATGATAGATAGATAATGGATGGACGGATGGATAGACAGACAGACAGACAGACAGACAGACAGACAGACAGACAGACAGACAGACAGACAGACAGATAGATAGATAGATAGATAGATAGATAGATAGATAGATAGATAGATAGATAGATAGATAGATAGATAGATAGATAGATAGATAGATAGATAGATAGATATATAGATAGATAGATAGATAGATAGATAGATAGATAGATAGATAGATAGATAGATAGATAGATAGATAGATAGATAGATAGATAGATAGACAGACAGACAGACAAAAGATAGATAGATAGATAGATAGATAGATAGATAGATAGATAGATAGATAGATAGATAGATAGATAGATAGATAGATAGATAGATAGATAGATAGATAGATAGATAGATAGATAGATAGATAGATAGATAGATAGATAGATAGATAGATAGATAGATAGATAGATGATAGATAGATAGATAGATAGATAGATCGATAGATAGATAGATAGATGATAGATAGATAATGGATGGACGGATGGATAGACAGACAGACAGACAGACAGACAGACAGACAGACAGACAGACAGACAGACAGACAGACAGACAGACAGATAGATAGATAGATAGATAGATAGATAGATAGATAGATAGATAGATAGATAGATAGATAGATAGATAGATAGATAGATAGATAGATAGATAGATAGATAGATAGATAGATAGATAGATAGATAGATAGATATATAGATAGATAGATAGATAGATAGATAGATAGATAGATAGATAGATAGATAGATAGATAGATAGATAGATAGATAGATAGATAGATAGATAGACAGACAGACAGACAAATAGATAGATAGATAGATAGATAGATAGATAGATAGATAGATAGATAGATAGATAGATAGATAGATAGATAGATAGATAGATAGATAGATAGATAGATAGATAGATAGATAGATAGATGATAGATAGATAGATAGATAGATAGATAGATCGATAGATAGATAGATAGATGATTGATAGATAATGGATGGACGGATGGATAGACAGAGAGACAGACAGACAGATAAATAGATAGACAGATAAATAGATAGACAGATAGATAGATAGATAGATAGATAGATAGATAGATAGATAGATAGATAGATAGATAGATAGATAGATAGATAGATAGATAGATAGATAGATAGATAGATAGATAGATAGATAGATAGATAGATAGATAGATAGATAGATAGATAGATAGATAGATAGATAGATAGATAGATAGATAGATAGATAGATAGATAGATAGATAGATAGATAGATAGATAGATAGATAGATAGATAGATAGATAGATAGATAGATAGATAGATAGATAGATAGATAGATAGATAGATAGATAGATAGATAGATAGATAGATAGATAGATAATGGATGGACGGATGGATAGACAGACAGACAGACAGACAGACAGACACAGGAGACAGACAGACAGACAGATAGATAGATAGATAGATAGATAGATAGATAGATAGATAGATAGATAGATAGATAGATAGATAGATAGATAGATAGATAGATAGATAGATAGATAGATAGATAGATAGATAGATAGATAGATAGATGATAGATAGATAGATAGATAGATAGATAGATAGATAGATAGATAGATAGATAGATAGATAGATAGATAGATAGATAGATAGATAGATAGATAGATAGATAGATAGATAGATAGATAGATAGATAGATAGATAGATAGATAGATAGATAGATAGATAGATAGATAGATAGATAGATAGATAGATAGATAGATAGATAGATAGATAGATAGATAGATAGATAGATAGATAGATAGATAGATAGATAGATAGATAGATAGATAGTAGATAGATAGATAGATAGATGATAGATAGATAGATAATGGATGGACGGATAGACAGACAGACAGACAGACAGACAGACAGACAGACAGACAGACAGACAAATAGATAGATAGATAGATAGATAGATAGATAGATAGATAGATAGATAGATAGATAGATAGATAGATAGATAGATAGATAGATAGATAGATAGATAGATAGATAGATAGATAGATAGATAGATAGATGATAGATAGATAGAAAGATAGATAGATCGATAGATAGATAGATAGATGATAGATAGATAATGGATGGACGGATGGATAGACAGACAGACAGACAGAAAGACAGATAGATAGATAGATAGATGATAGATAGAAGATAGATAGATAGATAGATAGATAGATAGATAGATAGATAGATAGATAGATAGATAGATAGATAGATAGATAGATAGATGATAGATAGATAGATAGATAGATAGATAGATAGATAGATAGATAGATAGATAGATAGATAGATAGATAGATAGATAGATAGATAGATAGATAGATAGATAGATAGATAGATAGATAGATAGATAGATAGATAGATAGATAGATAGATAGATAGATAGATAGATAGATAGATAGATGATTGATAGATAATGGATGGACGGATGGATAGACAGAGAGACAGACAGACAGATAAATAGATAGACAGATAAATAGATAGACAGATAGATAGATAGATAGATAGATAGATAGATAGATAGATAGATAGATAGATAGATAGATAGATAGATAGATAGATAGATAGATAGATAGATAGATGATAGATAGATAGATAGATAGATAGATAGATAGATAGATAGATAGATAGATAGATAGATAGATAGATAGATAGATAGATAGATAGATAGATAATGGATGGACGGATGGATAGACAGACAGACAGACAGACAGACAGACAGACAGACAGACAGACAGACAGATAGATAGATAGATAGATAGATAGATAGATAGATAGATAGATAGATAGATAGATAGATAGATAGATAGATAGATAGATAGATAGATAGATAGATAGATAGATAGATAGATCGATAGATAGATAGATAGATGATTGATAGATAATGGATGGACGGATGGATAGACAGAGAGACAGACAGACAGATAAATAGATAGACAGATAAATAGATAGACAGATAGATAGATAGATAGATAGATAGATAGATAGATAGATAGATAGATAGATAGATAGATAGATAGATAGATAGATAGATAGATAGATAGATAGATAGATAGATAGATAGATAGATAGATAGATAGATAGATAGATAGATAGATAGATAGATAGATAGATAGATAGATAGATAGATAGATAGATAGATAGATAGATAGATAGATAGATAGATAGATAGATAGATAGATAGATAGATAGATAGATAGATAGATAGATAGATAGATAGATAGATAGATAGATAGATAGATAGATAGATAGATAGATAGATAGATAGATAGATAATGGATGGACGGATGGATAGACAGACAGACAGACAGACAGACAGACA
>NW_027223179.1:10000-25000 GCF_043380555.1 Nothobranchius furzeri
TAGATAGATAGATAGATAGATAGATAGATAGATAGATAGATAGATAGATAGATAGATAGATATATAGATAGATAGATAGATAGATAGATAGATAGATAGATAGATAGATAGATAGATAGATAGATAGATAGATAGATAGATAGATAGATAGATAGATAGACAGACAGACAGACAAATAGATAGATAGATAGATAGATAGATAGATAGATAGATAGATAGATAGATAGATAGATAGATAGATAGATAGATAGATAGATAGATAGATAGATGATAGATAGATAGATAGATAGATAGATAGATCGATAGATAGATAGATAGATGATTGATAGATAATGGATGGACGGATGGATAGACAGAGAGACAGACAGACAGATAAATAGATAGACAGATAAATAGATAGACAGATAGATAGATAGATAGATAGATAGATAGATAGATAGATAGATAGATAGATAGATAGATAGATAGATAGATAGATAGATAGATAGATAGATAGATAGATAGATAGATAGATAGATAGATAGATAGATAGATAGATAGATAGATAGATAGATAGATAGATAGATAGATAGATAGATAGATAGATAGATAGATAGATAGATAGATAGATAGATAATGGATGGACGGATGGATAGACAGACAGACAGACAGACAGACAGACAGACAGACAGACAGACAGACAGATAGATAGATAGATAGATAGATAGATAGATAGATAGATAGATAGATAGATAGATAGATAGATAGATAGATAGATAGATAGATAGATAGATAGATAGATAGATAGATAGATAGATAGATAGATAGATAGATAGATAGATAGATAGATAGATAGATAGATAGATAGATAGATAGATAGATAATGGATGGACGGATGGATAGACAGACAGACAGACAGACAGACAGACAGACAGACAGACAGACAGACAGATAGATAGATAGATAGATAGATAGATAGATAGATAGATAGATAGATAGATAGATAGATAGATAGATAGATAGATAGATAGATAGATAGATAGATAGATAGATAGATAGATAGATGATAGATAGATAGATAGATAGATAGATAGATAGATAGATAGATAGATAGATAGATAGATAGATAGATAGATAGATAGATAGATAGATAGATAGATAGATAGATAGATAGATAGATAGATAGATAGATAGATAGATAGATAGATAGATAGATAGATAGATAGATAGATAGATAGATAGATAGATAGATAGATAGATAGATAGATAGATAGATAGATAGATAGATAGATAGATAGATAGATAGATAGATAGATAGATAGATAGATAGATAGATAGATAGATAGATAGATAATGGATGGACGGATGGATAGACAGACAGACAGACAGACAGACAGACAGACAGACAGACAGACAGACAGATAGATAGATAGATAGATAGATAGATAGATAGATAGATAGATAGATAGATAGATAGATAGATAGATAGATAGATAGATAGATAGATAGATAGATAGATAGATAGATAGATAGATAGATAGATAGATAGATAGATGATAGATAGATAGATAGATAGATAGATAGATAGATAGATAGATAGATAGATAGATAGATAGATAGATAGATAGATAGATAGATAGATAGATAGATAGATAGATAGATAGATAGATAGATAGATAGATAGATAGATAGATAGATAGATAGATAGATAGATAGATAGATAGATAGATGATAGATAGATAGATAATGGATGGACGGATAGACAGACAGACAGACAGACAGACAGACAGACAGACAGACAGACAGACAGACAAATAGATAGATAGATAGATAGATAGATAGATAGATAGATAGATAGATAGATAGATAGATAGATAGATAGATAGATAGATAGATAGATAGATAGATAGATAGATGATAGATAGATAGAAAGATAGATAGATCGATAGATAGATAGATAGATGATAGATAGATAATGGATGGACGGATGGATAGACAGACAGACAGACAGAAAGACAGATAGATAGATAGATAGATGATAGATAGATAGATAGATAGATAGATAGATAGATAGATAGATAGATAGATAGATAGATAGATAGATAGATAGATGATAGATAGATAGATAGATAGATAGATAGATAGATAGATAGATAGATAGATAGATAGATAGATAGATAGATAGATAGATAGATAGATAGATAGATAGATAGATAGATAGATAGATAGATAGATAGATAGATAGATAGATAGATAGATAGATAGATAGATAGATAGATAGATAGATGATTGATAGATAATGGATGGACGGATGGATAGACAGAGAGACAGACAGACAGATAAATAGATAGACAGATAAATAGATAGACAGATAGATAGATAGATAGATAGATAGATAGATAGATAGATAGATAGATAGATAGATAGATAGATAGATAGATAGATAGATAGATAGATAGATAGATAGATGATAGATAGATAGATAGATAGATAGATAGATAGATAGATAGATAGATAGATAGATAGATAGATAGATAGATAATGGATGGACGGATGGATAGACAGACAGACAGACAGACAGACAGACAGACAGACAGACAGACAGACAGATAGATAGATAGATAGATAGATAGATAGATAGATAGATAGATAGATAGATAGATAGATAGATAGATAGATAGATAGATAGATAGATAGATAGATAGATAGATAGATAGATAGATAGATAGATAGATAGATAGATAGATAGATAGATAGATAGATAGATAGATGATAGATAGATAGATAGATAGATAGATAGATAGATAGATAGATAGATAGATAGATAGATAGATAGATAGATAGATAGATAGATAGATAGATAGATAGATAGATAGATAGATAGATAGATAGATAGATAGATAGATAGATAGATAGATAGATAGATAGATAGATAGATAGATAGATAGATAGATAGATAGATAGATAGATAGATAGATAGATAGATAGATAGATAGATAGATAGATAGATAGATAGATAGATAGATAGATAGATAGATAGATAGATAGATAGATAGATAGATAGATAGATAGATAGATAGATAGATAGATAGATAGATAGATAGATAGATAGATAGATAGATAGATAGATAGATAGATAGATGATAGATAGATAATGGATGGACGGATGGATAGACAGACAGACAGACAGACAGACAGACAGACAGACAGACAGACAGACAGACAGACAGACAGATAGATAGATAGATAGATAGATAGATAGATAGATAGATAGATAGATAGATAGATAGATAGATAGATAGATAGATAGATAGATAGATATATAGATAGATAGATAGATAGATAGATAGATAGATAGATAGATAGATAGATAGATAGATAGATAGATAGATAGATAGATAGACAGACAGACAGACAAATAGATAGATAGATAGATAGATAGATAGATAGATAGATAGATAGATAGATAGATAGATAGATAGATAGATAGATAGATAGATAGATAGATAGATAGATAGATAGATAGATAGATAGATAGATAGATAGATAGATGATAGATAGATAGATAGATAGATAGATAGATCGATAGATAGATAGATAGATGATAGATAGATAATGGATGGACGGATGGATAGACAGACAGACAGACAGACAGACAGACAGACAGACAGACAGACAGACAGACAGACAGACAGACAGACAGATAGATAGATAGATAGATAGATAGATAGATAGATAGATAGATAGATAGATAGATAGATAGATAGATAGATAGATAGATAGATAGATAGATAGATAGATAGATAGATAGATAGATAGATAGATAGATAGATAGATAGATAGATAGATAGATAGATAGATATATAGATAGATAGATAGATAGATAGATAGATAGATAGATAGATAGATAGATAGATAGATAGATAGATAGATAGATAGATAGATAGATAGATAGACAGACAGACAGACAAATAGATAGATAGATAGATAGATAGATAGATAGATAGATAGATAGATAGATAGATAGATAGATAGATAGATAGATAGATAGATAGATGATAGATAGATAGATAGATAGATAGATCGATAGATAGATAGATAGATAGATGATTGATAGATAATGGATGGACGGATGGATAGACAGAGAGACAGACAGACAGATAAATAGATAGACAGATAAATAGATAGACAGATAGATAGATAGATAGATAGATAGATAGATAGATAGATAGATAGATAGATAGATAGATAGATAGATAGATAGATAGATAGATAGATAGATAGATAGATAGATAGATAGATAGATAGATAGATAGATAGATAGATAGATAGATAGATAGATAGATAGATAGATAGATAGATAGATAGATAGATAGATAGATAGATAGATAGATAGATAGATAGATAGATAGATAGATAGATAGATAGATAGATAGATAGATAGATAGATAGATAGATAGATAGATAGATAGATAGATAGATAGATAGATAGATAGATAGATAGATAGATAGATAGATAGATAGATAATGGATGGACGGATGGATAGACAGACAGACAGACAGACAGACAGACAGACAGACAGACAGACAGACAGATAGATAGATAGATAGATAGATAGATAGATAGATAGATAGATAGATAGATAGATAGATAGATAGATAGATAGATAGATAGATAGATAGATAGATAGATAGATAGATGATAGATAGATAGATAGATAGATAGATAGATAGATAGATAGATAGATAGATAGATAGATAGATAGATAGATAGATAGATAGATAGATAGATAGATAGATAGATAGATAGATAGATAGATAGATAGATAGATAGATAGATAGATAGATAGATAGATAGATAGATAGATAGATAGATAGATAGATAGATAGATAGATAGATAGATAGATAGATAGATAGATAGATAGATAGATAGATAGATAGATAGATAGATAGATAGATAGATAGATAGATGATAGATAGATAGATAATGGATGGACGGATAGACAGACAGACAGACAGACAGACAGACAGACAGACAGACAGACAGACAGACAAATAGATAGATAGATAGATAGATAGATAGATAGATAGATAGATAGATAGATAGATAGATAGATAGATAGATAGATAGATAGATAGATAGATAGATAGATAGATAGATAGATAGATAGATAGATAGATGATAGATAGATAGAAAGATAGATAGATCGATAGATAGATAGATAGATGATAGATAGATAATGGATGGACGGATGGATAGACAGACAGACAGACAGAAAGACAGATAGATAGATAGATAGATGATAGATAGATAGATAGATAGATAGATAGATAGATAGATAGATAGATAGATAGATAGATAGATAGATAGATAGATAGATAGATAGATGATAGATAGATAGATAGATAGATAGATAGATAGATAGATAGATAGATAGATAGATAGATAGATAGATAGATAGATAGATAGATAGATAGATAGATAGATAGATAGATAGATAGATAGATAGATAGATAGATAGATAGATAGATAGATAGATAGATAGATAGATAGATAGATAGATGATTGATAGATAATGGATGGACGGATGGATAGACAGAGAGACAGACAGACAGATAAATAGATAGACAGATAAATAGATAGACAGATAGATAGATAGATAGATAGATAGATAGATAGATAGATAGATAGATAGATAGATAGATAGATAGATAGATAGATAGATAGATAGATAGATAGATAGATAGATAGATAGATGATAGATAGATAGATAGATAGATAGATAGATAGATAGATAGATAGATAGATAGATAGATAGATAGATAGATAGATAGATAGATAGATAGATAGATAGATAGATAGATAGATAGATAATGGATGGACGGATGGATAGACAGACAGACAGACAGACAGACAGACAGACAGACAGACAGACAGACAGATAGATAGATAGATAGATAGATAGATAGATAGATAGATAGATAGATAGATAGATAGATAGATAGATAGATAGATAGATAGATAGATAGATAGATAGATAGATAGATAGATAGATAGATAGATAGATAGATAGATAGATAGATAGATAGATAGATAGATAGATAGATAGATAGATAGATAGATAGATAGATAGATAGATAGATAGATAGATAGATAGATAGATAGATAGATAGATAGATAGATAGATAGATAGATAGATAGATAGATAGATAGATAGATAGATAGATAGATAGATAGATAGATAGATAGATAGATAGATAGATAGATAGATAGATAGATAGATAGATAGATAGATAGATAGATAGATAGATAGATAGATAGATAGATAGATAGATAGATAGATAGATAGATAGATAGATAGATAGATAGATAGATAGATAGATAGATAGATAGATAGATAGATAGATAGATAGATAGATAGATAGATAGATAGATAGATAGATAGATAGATAGATAGATAGATAGATAGATAGATAGATAGATAGATAGATAGATAGATAGATAGATAGATAGATAGATAGATGATAGATAGATAATGGATGGACGGATGGATAGACAGACAGACAGACAGACAGACAGACAGACAGACAGACAGACAGACAGACAGACAGACAGATAGATAGATAGATAGATAGATAGATAGATAGATAGATAGATAGATAGATAGATAGATAGATAGATAGATAGATAGATAGATAGATAGATATATAGATAGATAGATAGATAGATAGATAGATAGATAGATAGATAGATAGATAGATAGATAGATAGATAGATAGATAGATAGACAGACAGACAGACAAATAGATAGATAGATAGATAGATAGATAGATAGATAGATAGATAGATAGATAGATAGATAGATAGATAGATAGATAGATAGATAGATAGATAGATAGATAGATAGATAGATAGATAGATAGATAGATAGATAGATAGATAGATAGATAGATAGATAGATAGATAGATAGATGATAGATAGATAGATAGATAGATCGATAGATAGATAGATAGATGATAGATAGATAATGGATGGACGGATGGATAGACAGACAGACAGACAGACAGACAGACAGACAGACAGACAGACAGACAGACAGACAGACAGACAGACAGATAGATAGATAGATAGATAGATAGATAGATAGATAGATAGATAGATAGATAGATAGATAGATAGATAGATAGATAGATAGATAGATAGATAGATAGATAGATAGATAGATAGATAGATAGATAGATAGATAGATAGATATATAGATAGATAGATAGATAGATAGATAGATAGATAGATAGATAGATAGATAGATAGATAGATAGATAGATAGATAGATAGATAGATAGATAGATAGATAGATAGATAGATAGATAGATAGACAGACAGACAGACAAATAGATAGATAGATAGATAGATAGATAGATAGATAGATAGATAGATAGATAGATAGATAGATAGATAGATAGATAGATAGATAGATAGATAGATGATAGATAGATAGATAGATAGATAGATCGATAGATAGATAGATAGATGATTGATAGATAATGGATGGACGGATGGATAGACAGAGAGACAGACAGACAGATAAATAGATAGACAGATAAATAGATAGACAGATAGATAGATAGATAGATAGATAGATAGATAGATAGATAGATAGATAGATAGATAGATAGATAGATAGATAGATAGATAGATAGATAGATAGATAGATAGATAGATAGATAGATAGATAGATAGATAGATAGATAGATAGATAGATAGATAGATAGATAGATAGATAGATAGATAGATAGATAGATAGATAGATAGATAGATAGATAGATGATAGATAGATAGATAGATAGATAGATAGATAGATAGATAGATAGATAGATAGATAGATAGATAGATAGATAGATAGATAGATAGATAGATAGATAGATAATGGATGGACGGATGGATAGACAGACAGACAGACAGACAGACAGACAGACAGACAGACAGACAGACAGACAGATAGATAGATAGATAGATAGATAGATAGATAGATAGATAGATAGATAGATAGATAGATAGATAGATAGATAGATAGATAGATGATAGATAGATAGATAGATATATAGATAGATAGATAGATAGATAGATAGATAGATAGATAGATAGATAGATAGATAGATAGATAGATAGATAGATAGATAGATAGATAGATAGATAGATAGATAGATAGATAGATAGATAGATAGATAGATAGATAGATAGATAGATAGATAGATAGATAGATAGATAGATAGATAGATAGATAGATAGATAGATAGATAGATAGATAGATAGATAGATAGATAGATAGATAGATAGATAGATAGATAGATAGATAGATAGATAGATAGATAGATAGATAGATAGATAGATAGATAGATGATAGATAGATAGATAATGGATGGACGGATAGACAGACAGACAGACAGACAGACAGACAGACAGACAGACAAATAGATAGATAGATAGATAGATAGATAGATAGATAGATAGATAGATAGATAGATAGATAGATAGATAGATAGATAGATAGATAGATAGATAGATAGATAGATAGATAGATAGATAGATAGATAGATAGATAGATAGATAGATAGATAGATAGATAGATAGATAGATAGATAGATAGATAGATAGATAGATAGATAGATAGATAGATGATAGATAGATAGATAATGGATGGACGGATAGACAGACAGACAGACAGACAGACAGACAGACAGACAAATAGATAGATAGATAGATAGATAGATAGATAGATAGATAGATAGATAGATAGATAGATAGATAGATAGATAGATAGATAGATAGATAGATAGATAGATAGGTAGATAGATAGATAGATAGATAGATAGATAGATAGATAGATAGATAGATAGATAGATAGATAGATAGATAGATAGATAGATAGATAGATAGATAGATAGATAGATAGATAGATAGATAGATAGATGATAGATAGATAGATAGATAATGGATGGACGGATAGACAGACAGACAGACAGACAGACAGACAGACAGACAGACAGACAGACAGACAGACAAATAGATAGATAGATAGATAGATAGATAGATAGATAGATAGATAGATAGATAGATAGATAGATAGATAGATAGATAGATAGATAGATAGATAGATAGATAGATAGATAGATAGATAGATAGATAGATAGATAGATAGATAGATAGATAGATAGATAGATAGATAGATAGATAGATAGATAGATAGATAGATAGATAGATAGATAGATAGATAGATAGATAGATAGATAGATAGATAGATAGATAGATAGATAGATAGATAGATAGATAGATAGATAGATAGATGATAGATAGATAATGGATGGACGGATGGATAGACAGACAGACAGACAGACAGACAGACAGACAGACAGACAGACAGACAGACAGACAGACAGATAGATAGATAGATAGATAGATAGATAGATAGATAGATAGATAGATAGATAGATAGATAGATAGATAGATAGATAGATAGATAGATAGATAGATATATAGATAGATAGATAGATAGATAGATAGATAGATAGATAGATAGATAGATAGATAGATAGATAGATAGATAGACAGACAGACAGACAAATAGATAGATAGATAGATAGATAGATAGATAGATAGATAGATAGATAGATAGATAGATAGATAGATAGATAGATAGATAGATAGATAGATAGATAGATAGATAGATAGATAGATAGATAGATAGATAGATAGATAGATAGATAGATGATAGATAGATAGATAGATAGATAGATAGATCGATAGATAGATAGATAGATGATAGATAGATAATGGATGGACGGATGGATAGACAGACAGACAGACAGACAGACAGACAGACAGACAGACAGACAGACAGACAGACAGACAGACAGACAGATAGATAGATAGATAGATAGATAGATAGATAGATAGATAGATAGATAGATAGATAGATAGATAGATAGATAGATAGATAGATAGATAGATAGATAGATAGATAGATAGATAGATAGATAGATAGATAGATAGATAGATAGATAGATAGATAGATAGATATATAGATAGATAGATAGATAGATAGATAGATAGATAGATAGATAGATAGATAGATAGATAGATAGATAGATAGATAGATAGATAGATAGATAGATAGATAGACAGACAGACAGACAAATAGATAGATAGATAGATAGATAGATAGATAGATAGATAGATAGATAGATAGATAGATAGATAGATAGATAGATAGATAGATAGATAGATAGATGATAGATAGATAGATAGATAGATAGATCGATAGATAGATAGATAGATAGATGATTGATAGATAATGGATGGACGGATGGATAGACAGAGAGACAGACAGACAGATAAATAGATAGACAGATAAATAGATAGACAGATAGATAGATAGATAGATAGATAGATAGATAGATAGATAGATAGATAGATAGATAGATAGATAGATAGATAGATAGATAGATAGATAGATAGATAGATAGATAGATAGATAGATAGATAGATAGATAGATAGATAGATAGATAGATAGATAGATAGATAGATAGATAGATAGATAGATAGATAGATAGATAGATAGATAGATAGATAGATAGATAGATAGATAGATAGATAGATAGATAGATAGATAGATAGATAGATAGATAGATAGATAGATAGATAGATAGATAGATAGATAGATAGATAGATAGATAGATAGATAGATAGATAGATAGATAATGGATGGATAGACAGACAGACAGACAGACAGACAGACAGACAGACAGACAGACAGACAGATAGATAGATAGATAGATAGATAGATAGATAGATAGATAGATAGATAGATAGATAGATAGATAGATAGATAGATAGATAGATAGATAGATAGATAGATAGATAGATAGATAGATAGATGATAGATAGATAGATAGATAGATAGATAGATAGATAGATAGATAGATAGATAGATAGATAGATAGATAGATAGATAGATAGATAGATAGATAGATAGATAGATAGATAGATAGATAGATAGATAGATAGATAGATAGATAGATAGATAGATAGATAGATAGATAGATAGATAGATAGATAGATAGATAGATAGATAGATAGATAGATAGATAGATAGATAGATAGATAGATAGATAGATAGATAGATAGATAGATAGATAGATAGATAGATAGATAGATAGATAGATGATAGATAGATAGATAATGGATGGACGGATAGACAGACAGACAGACAGACAGACAGACAGACAGACAGACAGACAGACAGACAAATAGATAGATAGATAGATAGATAGATAGATAGATAGATAGATAGATAGATAGATAGATAGATAGATAGATAGATAGATAGATAGATAGATAGATAGATAGATAGATAGATGATAGATAGATAGAAAGATAGATAGATCGATAGATAGATAGATAGATGATAGATAGATAATGGATGGACGGATGGATAGACAGACAGACAGACAGAAAGACAGATAGATAGATAGATAGATGATAGATAGATAGATAGATAGATAGATAGATAGATAGATAGATAGATAGATAGATAGATAGATAGATAGATAGATAGATAGATAGATAGATAGATGATAGATAGATAGATAGATAGATAGATAGATAGATAGATAGATAGATAGATAGATAGATAGATAGATAGATAGATAGATAGATAGATAGATAGATAGATAGATAGATAGATAGATAGATAGATAGATAGATAGATAGATAGATAGATAGATAGATAGATAGATAGATGATTGATAGATAATGGATGGACGGATGGATAGACAGAGAGACAGACAGACAGATAAATAGATAGACAGATAAATAGATAGACAGATAGATAGATAGATAGATAGATAGATAGATAGATAGATAGATAGATAGATAGATAGATAGATAGATAGATAGATAGATAGATAGATAGATAGATAGATAGATAGATAGATAGATGATAGATAGATAGATAGATAGATAGATAGATAGATAGATAGATAGATAGATAGATAGATAGATAGATAGATAGATAGATAGATAGATAGATAGATAGATAATGGATGGACGGATGGATAGACAGACAGACAGACAGACAGACAGACAGACAGACAGACAGACAGACAGATAGATAGATAGATAGATAGATAGATAGATAGATAGATAGATAGATAGATAGATAGATAGATAGATAGATAGATAGATAGATAGATAGATAGATAGATAGATAGATAGATAGATAGATAGATAGATAGATAGATAGATAGATAGATAGATAGATAGATAGATAGATAGATAGATGATAGATAGATAGATAGATAGATAGATAGATAGATAGATAGATAGATAGATAGATAGATAGATAGATAGATAGATAGATAGATAGATAGATAGATAGATAGATAGATAGATAGATAGATAGATAGATAGATAGATAGATAGATAGATAGATAGATAGATAGATAGATAGATAGATAGATAGATAGATAGATAGATAGATAGATAGATAGATAGATAGATAGATAGATAGATAGATAGATAGATAGATAGATAGATAGATAGATAGATAGATAGATAGATAGATAGATAGATAGATAGATAGATAGATAGATAGATAGATAGATAGATAGATAGATAGATAGATAGATAGATAGATAGATAGATAGATAGATAGATAGATAGATAGATAGATAGATGATAGATAGATAATGGATGGACGGATGGATAGACAGACAGACAGACAGACAGACAGACAGACAGACAGACAGACAGACAGACAGACAGACAGATAGATAGATAGATAGATAGATAGATAGATAGATAGATAGATAGATAGATAGATAGATAGATAGATAGATAGATAGATAGATAGATAGATATATAGATAGATAGATAGATAGATAGATAGATAGATAGATAGATAGATAGATAGATAGATAGATAGATAGATAGATAGATAGATAGACAGACAGACAGACAAATAGATAGATAGATAGATAGATAGATAGATAGATAGATAGATAGATAGATAGATAGATAGATAGATAGATAGATAGATAGATAGATAGATAGATAGATAGATAGATAGATAGATAGATAGATAGATAGATAGATAGATAGATGATAGATAGATAGATAGATAGATCGATAGATAGATAGATAGATGATAGATAGATAATGGATGGACGGATGGATAGACAGACAGACAGACAGACAGACAGACAGACAGACAGACAGACAGACAGACAGACAGACAGACAGACAGATAGATAGATAGATAGATAGATAGATAGATAGATAGATAGATAGATAGATAGATAGATAGATAGATAGATAGATAGATAGATAGATAGATAGATAGATAGATAGATAGATAGATAGATAGATATATAGATAGATAGATAGATAGATAGATAGATAGATAGATAGATAGATAGATAGATAGATAGATAGATAGATAGATAGATAGATAGATAGATAGATAGATAGATAGATAGACAGACAGACAGACAAATAGATAGATAGATAGATAGATAGATAGATAGATAGATAGATAGATAGATAGATAGATAGATAGATAGATAGATAGATAGATAGATGATAGATAGATAGATAGATAGATAGATCGATAGATAGATAGATAGATGATTGATAGATAATGGATGGACGGATGGATAGACAGAGAGACAGACAGACAGATAAATAGATAGACAGATAAATAGATAGACAGATAGATAGATAGATAGATAGATAGATAGATAGATAGATAGATAGATAGATAGATAGATAGATAGATAGATAGATAGATAGATAGATAGATAGATAGATAGATAGATAGATAGATAGATAGATAGATAGATAGATAGATAGATAGATAGATAGATAGATAGATAGATAGATAGATAGATAGATAGATAGATAGATAGATAGATAGATAGATAGATAGATGATAGATAGATAGATAGATAGATAGATAGATAGATAGATAGATAGATAGATAGATAGATAGATAGATAGATAGATAGATAGATAGATAGATAGATAATGGATGGACGGATGGATAGACAGACAGACAGACAGACAGACAGACAGACAGACAGACAGACAGACAGACAGATAGATAGATAGATAGATAGATAGATAGATAGATAGATAGATAGATAGATAGATAGATAGATAGATAGATAGATAGATAGATAGATGATAGATAGATAGATAGATATATAGATAGATAGATAGATAGATAGATAGATAGATAGATAGATAGATAGATAGATAGATAGATAGATAGATAGATAGATAGATAGATAGATAGATAGATAGATAGATAGATAGATAGATAGATAGATAGATAGATAGATAGATAGATAGATAGATAGATAGATAGATAGATAGATAGATAGATAGATAGATAGATAGATAGATAGATAGATAGATAGATAGATAGATAGATAGATAGATAGATAGATAGATAGATAGATGATAGAATGATAGATAGATAGATAATGGATGGACGGATAGACAGACAGACAGACAGACAGACAGACAGACAGACAGACAAATAGATAGATAGATAGATAGATAGATAGATAGATAGATAGATAGATAGATAGATAGATAGATAGATAGATAGATAGATAGATAGATAGATAGATAGATAGATAGATAGATAGATAGATAGATAGATAGATAGATAGATAGATAGATAGATAGATAGATAGATAGATAGATAGATAGATAGATAGATAGATAGATAGATAGATAGATAGATGATAGATAGATAGATAATGGATGGACGGATAGACAGACAGACAGACAGACAGACAGACAGACAGACAAATAGATAGATAGATAGATAGATAGATAGATAGATAGATAGATAGATAGATAGATAGATAGATAGATAGATAGATAGATAGATAGATAGATAGATAGATAGATAGATAGGTAGATAGATAGATAGATAGATAGATAGATAG
>NW_027223179.1:27500-30000 GCF_043380555.1 Nothobranchius furzeri
ATAGATAGATAGATAGATAGATAGATAGATAGATAGATAGATAGATAGATAGATAGATAGATAGATAGATAGATAGATAGATAGATAGATAGATAGATAGATAGATAGATAGATAGATAGATAGATAGATGATAGATAGATAGATAGATAGATAGATAGATAGATAGATAGATAGATAGATAGATAGATAGATAGATAGATAGATAGATAGATAGATAGATAGATAGATAGATAGATAGATAGATAGATAGATAGATAGATAGATAGATAGATAGATAGATAGATAGATAGATAGATAGATAGATAGATAGATAGATAGATAGATAGATAGATAGATAGATAGATAGATAGATAGATAGATAGATAGATAGATAGATAGATAGATAGATAGATAGATAGATAGATAGATAGATAGATAGATAGATAGATAGATAGATAGATGATAGATAGATAGATAATGGATGGACGGATAGACAGACAGACAGACAGACAGACAGACAGACAGACAGACAGACAAATAGATAGATAGATAGATAGATAGATAGATAGATAGATAGATAGATAGATAGATAGATAGATAGATAGATAGATAGATAGATAGATAGATAGATAGATAGATAGATAGATAGATAGATAGATAGATAGATAGATAGATAGATAGATAGATAGATAGATAGATAGATAGATAGATAGATAGATAGATAGATAGATAGATAGATAGATAGATAGATAGATAGATGATAGATAGATAGATAATGGATGGACGGATAGACAGACAGACAGACAGACAGACAGACAGACAGACAAATAGATAGATAGATAGATAGATAGATAGATAGATAGATAGATAGATAGATAGATAGATAGATAGATAGATAGATAGATAGATAGATAGATAGATAGATAGATAGATAGATAGATAGATAGATAGATAGATAGATAGATAGATAGATGGATAGATAGATAGGTAGATAGATAGATAGATAGATAGATAGATAGATAGATAGATAGATAGATAGATAGATAGATAGATAGATAGATAGATAGATAGATAGATAGATAGATAGATAGATAGATAGATAGATAGATAGATAGATAGATGATAGATAGATAGATAGATAATGGATGGACGGATAGACAGACAGACAGACAGACAGACAGACAGACAGACAGACAGACAGACAGACAAATAGATAGATAGATAGATAGATAGATAGATAGATAGATAGATAGATAGATAGATAGATAGATAGATAGATAGATAGATAGATAGATAGATAGATAGATAGATAGATAGATAGATAGATAGATAGATAGATAGATAGATAGATAGATAGATAGATAGATAGATAGATAGATAGATAGATAGATAGATAGATAGATAGATAGATAGATAGATAGATAGATAGATAGATAGATAGATAGATAGATAGATAGATAGATAGATAGATAGATGATAGATAGATAGATAATGGATGGACGGATAGACAGACAGACAGACAGACAGACAGACAGACAGACAGACAGACAGACAGACAGACAGACAAATAGATAGATAGATAGATAGATAGATAGATAGATAGATAGATAGATAGATAGATAGATAGATAGATAGATAGATAGATAGATAGATAGATAGATAGATAGATAGATAGATAGATAGATAGATAGATAGATAGATGATAGATAGATAGATAGATAGATAGATAGATAGATAGATAGATAGATAGATAGATAGATAGATAGATAGATAGATAGATAGATAGATAGATAGATAGATAGATAGATAGATAGATAGATAGATAGATAGATAGATAGATGATAGATAGATAGATAGATAGATAGATAGATAGATAGATAGATAGATAGATAGATAGATAGATAGATAGATAGATAGATAGATAGATAGATAGATAGATAGATAGATAGATAGATAGATAGATAGATAGATAGATAGATAGATAGATAGATAGATAGATAGATAGATAGATAGATAGATGATAGATAGATAGATAGATAGATAGATAGATAGATAGATAGATAGATAGATAGATAGATAGATAGATAGATAGATAGATAGATAGATAGATAGATAGATAGATAGATAGATAGATAGATAGATAGATAGATAGATAGATAGATAGATAGATAGATAGATAGATAGATAGATAGATAGATAGATAGATAGATAGATAGATAGATAGATAGATAGATAGATAGATAGATAGATAGATAGATAGATAGATAGATAGATAGATAGATAGATAGATAGATAGATAGATAGATAGATAGATAGATAGATAGATAGATAGATAGATAGATAGATAGATAGATAGATAGATAGATAGATAGATAGATAGATAGATAGATAGATAGATAGATAGATGATAGATAGATAATGGATGGACGGATGGATAGACAGACAGACAGACAGACAGACAGACAGACAGACAGACAGACAGACAGACAGACAGACAGATAGATAGATAGATAGATAGAT
>NW_027223180.1:7500-17500 GCF_043380555.1 Nothobranchius furzeri
TTCGGTGGTGTTGAGTGTGGGTGGGAGAAGGCTGCGGGCATGGGGATGCCTGATGAGCCTGGATGTGATGCTGGTGAGAGAGGGGACAGGGCAGAGGCCGGCTGGACGTGCAGCGGGCAGGGGGAAACTTGAGCCTGGGTGGGTGGTTGTGCATCCAGGGCGGGCAGGGAGAGGTGAGACGTGGGCCTGGGCTGGTCGTCAGCGGTTCACCACAGGCAGCTGGTGGCGGTGTGGCTGAGCAGAAGCCTCCAGCAGGTGATGGCGGGGTGGGGGAGCAGCAGCCAGCCTCAAGCAGCCAGCCTCCAGCTGC
The DNA here is from genome assembly GCF_043380555.1 of Nothobranchius furzeri. Classification (NCBI taxonomy): domain Eukaryota; kingdom Metazoa; phylum Chordata; class Actinopteri; order Cyprinodontiformes; family Nothobranchiidae; genus Nothobranchius; species Nothobranchius furzeri. Next base: position 7,811 of record NW_027223180.1, read on the forward strand.
TGATGGTGGGGTGGAGGAACAGAAGCCTCCAGCTGGTGATGTCAGGGTGGAGGAGCAGCAGCCAGCCTCCAACGGCTGATGGTGGGGTGGAGGAGCTGCAGCCAGCCTCCAGCAGCTGATGGCGGGGTGCAGGAGCAGCAGCCAGCCTCCAGCTGGTGATGGCGGGGTGAAGGAGCTGCAGCCAGCCACCAGCAGCTGATGGCGGGGTGCAGGAGCAGCAGCCAGCCACCAGCAGCTGATGGCGGGGTGGAGGAGCTGCAGCCAGCGTCCAGCAGCTGATGGTTGGGTGGTGGAGGAGCAGCAGCCAGCCTCCAGCAGCTGCTGGCGGGGTGCAGGAGCAGCAGCCAGCCTCCAGCAGCTGGTGGCGGGGTGGAGGAGCAGAAGCCAGCCTCCAGCAGCTGATGGCGGGGTGCAGGAGCAGAAGCCAGCCTCCAGCTGGTGATGGCGGGGTGAAGGAGCTGCAGCCAGCCTCCAGCAGCCAGCCTCCAGCTGGTGATGGCGGGGCGGAGGAGCAGGCAGCCTCCATCAGCTGATGGCGGGGTGTAGGAGCAGCAGCCAGCCTCCAGCTGGTGATGGCGGGGAGGAGGAGCAGCAGCAGCCAGCCTCCAGCAGCCAGCCAGCCTCCAGCAGCTGATGGCGGTGTGTGGGAGCAGCAGCCAGCCTCCAGCGGCCAGCCAGCCTCCAGCAGCTGATGGCGGGGTGGAGGAGCTGCAGCCAGCGTCCATCAGCTGATGGCGGGGTGGAAGAGCAGCAGGCAGCCTCCAGCTGGTGATGGCGGGGTGGAGGAGCTGCAGCCAGCGTCCAGCAGCTGATGGCGGGGTGCAGGAGCAGCAGCCAGCCTCCAGCAGCTGATGGCGGGGTGGAGGAGCTGCAGCCAGCCTCCAGCAGCCAGCCTCCAGCTAGTGATGGCGGGGTGGAGAAGCAGGCAGCCTCCGTCAGCTGATGGCGGGGTGGAGGAGCAGAAGCCAGCCTCCAGCAGCTGATGGCGGGGTGCAGGAGCTGCAGCCAGCGTCCAGCAGCTGATGGTGGGGTGGAGGAGCTGCAGCCAGCCTCCAGCAGCCAGCCTCCAGCTAGTGATGGCGGGGTGGAGAAGCAGGCAGCCTCCGTCAGCTGATGGCGGGGTGGAGGAGCAGAAGCCAGCCTCCAGCAGCTGATGGCGGGGTGCAGGAGCTGCAGCCAGCGTCCAGCAGCTGATGGTGGGGTGGAGGAGCTGCAGCCAGCGTCCAGCAGCTGATGGTGGGGTGGAGGAGCTGCAGCCAGCCTCCAGCAGCCAGCCTCCAGCAGCTGATGGCGGGGTGCAGGAGCAGCAGCCAGCCTCCAGCAGCTGATGGCGGGGTGCAGGAGCAGCAGGCAGCCTCCAGCAGCTGATGGCGGGGTGGAGGAGCAGAAGCCAGCCTCCAGCAGCTGATGGCGGGGTGCAGGAGCTGCAGCCAGCGTCCAGCAGCTGATGGTGGGGTGGAGGAGCTGCAGCCAGCGTCCAGCAGCTGATGGTTGGGTGGAGGAGCAGCAGCCAGCCTCCAGCAGCCAGCCTCCAGCTAGTGATGGCGGGGTGGAGAAGCAGGCAGCCTCCATCAGCTGATGGCGGGGTGGAGGAGCAGAAGCCAGCCTCCAGCTGGTGATGGCGGGGTGCAGGAGCTGCAGGCAGCCTCCAGCAGCTGATGGCGGGGTGCAGGAGCTGCAGGCAGCCTCCAGCAGCTGATGGCGGGGTGGAGGAGCTGCAGCCAGCGTCCAGCAGCTGATGGTGGGGTGGAGGAGCTGCAGCCAGCGTCCAGCAGCTGATGGTTGGGTGGAGGAGCAGCAGCCAGCCTCCAGCAGCTGATGGCGGGGTGCAGGAGCAGCAGCCAGCCTCCAGCAGCTGATGGCGGGGTGGAGGAGCTGCAGCCAGCCTCCAGCAGCCAGCCTCCAGCTAGTGATGGCGGGGTGGAGAAGCAGGCAGCCTCCATCAGCTGATGGCGGGGTGGAGGAGCAGAAGCCAGCCTCCAGCTGGTGATGGCGGGGTGCAGGAGCTGCAGGCAGCCTCCAGCAGCTGATGGCGGGGTGGAGGAGCTGCAGCCAGCCTCCAGCAGCCAGCCTCCAGCTAGTGATGGCGGGGTGGAGAAGCAGGCAGCCTCCATCAGCTGATGGCGGGGTGGAGGAGCAGAAGCCAGCCTCCAGCAGCTGATGGCGGGGTGCAGGAGGTGCAGGCAGCCTCCAGCAGCTGATGGCGGGGTGCAGGAGCAGCAGGCAGCCTCCAGCAGCTGATGGCGGGGTGCAGGAGCTGCAACCAGCCTCCAGCTGGTGATGGCGGGGTGGAGGAGCTGCAGCCAGCCTCCAGCAGCCAGCCCCCAGCAGCTGATGGCGGGGTGGAGGAGCAGAAGCCAGCCTCCAGCAGCTGATGGTGGGGTGCAGGAGCTGCAGCCAGCCTCCAGCAGCCAGCCTCCAGCTGGTGATGGCGGGGTGGAGGAGCAGCAGCAGACAGCCTCCAGCAGCCAGCCAGCCTCCAGGAGCTGATGGCGGTGTGTGGGAGCAGCAGCCAGCCTCCAGCGTTCAGCCAGCATCCATCAGCTGATGGCGGTGTGAAGGAGCTGCAGCCAGCCTCCAGCAGGTCATGGTGGGGTGGAGGAGCAGCAGCCAGCCTCCAGCAGCTGATGGCGGGTTGCAGGAGCTGCAGCCAGCCTCCAGCAAATGATGGCGGGGTGCAGGAGCTGCAGGCAGCCTCCAGCAGCTGATGGCGGGGTGCAGGAGCAGCAGGCAGCCTCCAGCTGCTGATGACGGGGTGCAGGAGCTGCAACCAGCCTCCAGCTGGTGATGGTGGGGTGGAGGAGCTGCAGCCAGCCTCGAACAGCTGATGGCAGGGTGCAGGAGCAGCAGCCAGCCTCCAGCAGCTGATGGCGGGGCGCAGGAGCTGCAGGCAGCCTCCAGCAGCTGATGGCGGGGTGCAGGAGCAGCAGCCAGCCTCCAGCTGGTGATGGCGGGGTGAAGGAGCTGCAGCCAGCCACCAGCAGCTGATGGCGGGGTGAAGGAGCTGCAGCCAGCCACCAGCAGCTGATGGCGGGGTGGAGGAGCTGCAGCCAGCGTCCAGCAGCTGATGGTTGGGTGGTGGAGGAGCAGCAGCCAGCCTCCAGCAGCTGATGGCGGGGTGCAGGAGCAGCAGCCAGCGTCCAGCAGCTGATGGTTGGGTGGAGGAGCAGCAGCCAGCCTCCAGCAGCTGCTGGCGGGGTGCAGGAGCAGCAGCCAGCCTCCAGCAGCTGATGGCGGGGTGCAGGAGCTGCAGGCAGCCTCCAGCAGCTGATGGCGGTGTGCAGGAGCTGCAGCCAGCCTCCAGCAGCTGATGGCGGGGTGCAGGGGCTGCAGGCAGCCTCCAGCAGCTGATGGCGGGGTGCAGGAGCTGCAACCAGCCTCCAGCTGGTGATGGCGGGGTGGAGGAGCAGCAGCCAGCCTCCAGCAGCCAGCCTCCAGCTGCTGATGGCGGGGTGGAGGAACAGAAGCCTCCAGCAGCTGATGGCAGGGTGCAGGAGCAGCAGCCAGCCTCCAGCTGGTGATGGCGGGGTGGAGGAGCTGAAACCTGGGTCGGACCTGGTCTGCAGCAGGGCCCATTACCACTCAGAAGCTGATGGCAGTGTGTGTTTAGGTCCCTGCGGGGTGGATGAGCTGAAACCTGGGTCAGACTTGGTGTGCAGCAGGGCTCAGCACCCTCCAGAAGCCGATGACAGTGTGTCTTTAACTCCCTGCCTGGTGGGAGAGCTGAAAGCTGGGTCGGACCTGGTCTTTAGCAGAGCTCAGCAGCCTCCAGAAGCTGATGGCAGTGTGTGTTTCATCCCCTGCGGGGTGGGAGAGCTGAAACGTGGGTCGGACCTGGTCTGCAGCAGGGCCCATCACCATCCAGAAGCTGACGGCGGTGTGTGTTTAAGTCCCTGCGGGGTGGGAGAGCCATAACCTGGGTCGGACCTGGTCTGCAGCAGAGCTCAGCAGCCTCCAGAACCTGATGGCAGTGTGTCTTTAATCCACTGCGGGGTGCAGGAGCTGAAACCTGGGTCGGACCTGGTCTGCAGCAGGGCTCAGCAGCCAGCAGAAGGTGACGGCAGTGTGTGTTTAGTTCCCTGCGGGGTGCAGGAGCTGAAACCTGGGTCGGACCTGGTCTGCAGCAGAGCTCAGCAGCCAGCAGAAGGTGATGGCAGTGTGTGTTTAAGTCCCTGCCTGGTGGGAGAGCTGAAACCTGGGTCGGACCTGGTCTATAGAAGAGCTCAGCAGCCTCCAGAAGCTGATGGCAGTGTGTGTGTTTTGGTCCCTGCGGGGTGCAGGAGCAGGAACCCGGGTCGGACCTGGTCTATAGCGGAGCTCAGCAGCCTCCAGCAGCTGATGGCAGTGTGTGTTTAATTCCCTGCCTGGTGGGAGAGCTGTAACCCGGGTCGGACTTGGTCTGCAGCAGGGCCCATCACCATCCAGAAGCTGATGGCAGTGTGTCTTTAATTCCCTGCGGGGTGGAGGAGCAGAAACCTGGGTCGGACCTGGTCTATAGCAGAGCTCAGCAGCCTCCAGAAGCTGATGGCAGTGTGTGTTCAAGTCCCTGCGGGGTGGGAGAGCTGAAACCTGGGTCGGACCTGGTCTATAGAAGAGCTCAGCAGCCTCCAGCAGCTGATGGCAGTGTGTGTTTAAGTCCCTGCGGGGTGGGAGAGCTATATCCCGGGTCGGACCTGGTCTATAGCAGAGCTCAGCAGCCTCCAGCAGCTGATGGCAGTGTGTGTTTAAGTCCCTGCGGGGTGGGAGAGCTGAAACCTCGGTCGGACCTGGTCTATGGCAGAGCTCAGCAGCCTCCAGAAGCTGATGGCAGCGTGCCTCTAAGTCCCTGCCTGGTGGGAGAGCTGAAACCTGGGTCGGACATGGTCTGCAGCAGGGCTCGGCAGCCTCCAGCAGCTGATGGCAGTGTGTCTTTAAGTCCCTGCCTGGTGGGAGAGCTGAAACCTGGGTCGGACCTGGTCTATAGCAGAGCTCAGCAGCCTCCAGCAGCTGATGGCAGTGTGTGTTTAAGTCCCTGCCTGGTGTGAGAGCTGAAACCTGGGTCGGACCTGGTCTATAGAAGAGCTCAGCAGCCTCCAGCAGCTGATGGCAGTGTGTCTTTAAGTCACTGCCTGGTGGGAGAGCTGAAACCTGGGTCGGACCTGGTCTATAGTAGAGCTCAGCAGCCTCCAGCAGCTGATTGCAGTGTGTGTTTAAGTCCCTGCCTGGTGGGAGAGCTGATATCCGGGTCGGACCTGGTCCACAGCAGGGCCCATCACCCTCCAGAAGCTGGTGGCAGTGTGTGTTTAAGTCCCTGCGGGGTGCAGGAGCAGAAACCTGGGTGGGACCTGGTCTGCAGCAGAGCTCGGCAGCCTCCAGCAGCTGATGGCAGTGAGTGTTTAAGTCCCTGCGGGGTGGGAGAGCTATATCCCGGGTCAGACCTGGTCTAAAGCAGGGCCCATCACCCTCCAGAAGCTGGTGGCAGTGTGTGTTTAAGTCCCTGCGGGGTGGAGGAGCAGAAACCTGGGTCGGACCCGGTCTACAGCAGAGCTCAGCAGCCCCCAGAAGCTGATGGCAGTGTGTGTGTGTGTGTGTGTGTTTAAGTCTCTGCCTGGTTGGAGAGCCGATACCTGGGTCGGACCTGGTCTGCAGCAGGGCTCAGCAGCCTCCAGAAGCTGATGGCAGTGTGTCTTTCATTCCCTGCGGGGTGCAGGAGCAGAAACCTGGGTCGGACCTGGTCTATAGCGGAGCTCAGCAGCCTCCAGCAGCTGATGGCAGTGTGTGTGTTAAAGACCCTGCGGGGTGGGAGAGCTGAAACCTGGGTCGGACCTGGTCTGCAGCAGGGCTCAGCAGCCCCCAGAAGCTGATGGCTGTGTGTGTTTAAGTCCCTGCGGGGTGGGAGAGCTGAAACCTGGGTCGGACCTGGCCCGCAGCAGGGCCCATCACCCTCCAGAAGCTGATGGCGGTGTGGGTTTAAGTCCCTGCGGGGTTGAGGAGCTGAAACCTGGGTCGGACCTGGTCTGCAGCAGGGCCCATCACCATCCAGAAGCTGATGGCTGTGTGTGTTTAAGTCCCAGGGGGGTGGGAGAGCCATAACCTGGGTCGGACCTGGTCTGCAGCAGGGCTCAGCAGCCTCCAGTTGCAGATGGCAGTGTGTGTTTAGTTCCCTGCGGGGTGCAGGAGCTGAAACCTGGGTCGGACCTGGTCTATAGCAGAGCTCAGCAGCCTCCAGAAGCTGATGGCAGTGTGTCTTCAATTCCCTGCGGGGTGCAGGAGCTGATACCTGGGTCGGACCTGGTCTGCAGCAGGGCCCATCACCATCCAGACGCTGATGGCAGTGTGTGTTTAAGTCCTAGTGGGCTGCAGGAGCTGAAACCTGGGTCGGACCTGCTCTATAGTAGAGCTCAGCAGCCTCCAGAAGCTGATGGCAGTGTGTCTTTAAGTCCCTGCGGGGTGGGATAGCTGAAACCTGGGTCGGACCTGGTCTGCAGCAGGGCCCATCACCATCCAGACGCTGATGGCAGTGTGTGTTTAAGTCCTAGTGGGCTGCAGGAGCTGAAACCTGGGTCGGACCTGCTCTATAGTAGAGCTCAGCAGCCTCCAGAAGCTGATGGCAGTGTGTCTTTAAGTCCCTGCGGGGTGGGATAGCTGAAACCTGGGTCGGACCTGGTCTGCAGCAGGGCCCATCACCCTCCAGAAGCTGTTGGCAGTGTGTCTTCCATTCCTAGTGGGGCAGGGGAGCAAAGACCTGGGCAGAGGAGCGCCTGTCTGCATCCGATCCGGCCCCTCAGCAGCCCGCCGTGAGCCTTAGAGAACCCCCCCCCCCCCCCAGCGGGCTCCAGGAACCGGGCCCTGCGTCGGACCCAGCTCAGTAAGGCCCTCCCTCGGGCCCTGCAGCAGGTGGCCCCGTCTATGCAGTCGAAAACCCCGCGAAAATCGGTGTAGAAACGCCCGAGAGGCGTGGTGCGGTTCCCCCGGCCGGTACCGGGTCCGGACCGGTCCGGAAGTCCACCCAGAACACTGCCTGGGGCTTCTGGGCGGCTCCCCAGGCGCAGGCAGTCGAAAACCGCGTGAAAATCGGTTCAGAATTGACAAAACGGCGACCTCGTCGCTCCAAAAACTAAGTCCAAACTAAGCCTTTCGCTTATCGCTTAACGCTTAAGGCGGTCGGCCTTATGGCCAGTAAATGAAAAGTGCCTGCGCCCCTGGAGGTTTTGGAAGGTGCGAGCGATGACCATGCTCGGGTTAGTAGGTGAGGCCATCGGAAAACCAGCGTGAGTTGGCGGGTTTGGGTGGCAATCTATTCCAGGCAGAGTCGACTATCTCTGGGCATCAATTTTGGGATTTTTCCGGCTCTGGTTCTGGGAGAAACGCAGGGGCAAAGTGCACGAGCCGCGGCCGATTTTGGTGGCCTGTCCCTGGGCACAAAGTCTGAGGAGTGTGGGCCTGGTTCTCCGAAAAATACCAGTCTGCTGGAGCTCACTCCCATGGCTCCAGGGGGCACGGCACACCCCCCGGTAGCCGACCAAAGTGCTCTACTCGGGCCAGACTCGGACCCACGACCCGGGGTGAGAACCACAACTACTGGTCATCCTTTTGACCTCCAGGGGGCGCGGCAGAGCCTCCCCAGTCCGACGCAAGTGCCCCACTTGGGCCATACTCAGACCCACGGCCCGGGGCGAGAACCACAACTACTGGTCATCCTTTAGACCTCCAGGGGGCACGGCACAGCCTCCCTAGTCCGACACAAGTGCTCCACTTGGGCTATACTCTGACCCAAGTCCCGGGGCGAGAACCACAACTACTGGTCATCCTTTAGACCTCCAGGGGGCACGGCAGAGCCTCCCTAGTCCGACACAAGTGTCCCACTTGGGCTATTCTCTGACCCAAGTCCCGGGGCGAGAACCACAACTACTGGTCATCCTTTAGACCTCCAGGGGGCACGACACAGCCTCCCTAGTCCGACCCAAGTGCTCCACTTGGGCTATACTATGACCCAAGTCCCGGGGCGAGAACCACAACTACTGGTCATCCTTTAGACCTCCAGGGGGCACGGCACAGCCTCCCTAGTCCGACACAAGTGCTCCACTTGGGCTATACTCTGACCCAAGTCCCGGGGCGAGAACCACAACTACTGGTCATCCTTTAGACCTCCAGGGGGCACGGCACAGCCTCCCTAGTCCGACACAAGTGCTCCACTTGGGCTATACTCTGACCCAAGTCCCGGGGCGAGAACCACAACTACTGGTCATCCTTTTGACCTCATGGTCATCCTTTAGACCTCCAGGGGGCCCGGCACAGCCTCCCTAGGCCGACACAAGTGCTCCACTTGGGCTATACTCTGACCCAAGTCCCGGGGCGAGAACCACAACTACTGGTCATCCTTTAGACCTCCAGGGGGCACGGCACAGCCTCCCTAGTCCGACACAAGTGCTCCACTTGGGCTATACTCTGACCCAAGTCCCGGGGCGAGAACCACAACTACTGGTCATCCTTTTGACCTCATGGTCATCCTTTAGACCTCCAGGGGGCCCGGCACAGCCTCCCTAGACCGACACAAGTGCTCCACTTGGGCTGTACTCTGACCCAAGTCCCGGTGCGAGAACCACAACTACTGGTCATCCTTTAGACCTCCAGGGGGCCCGGCACAGCCTCCCTAGGCCGACACAAGTGCTCCACTTGGGCTATACTCTGACCCAAGTCCCGGGGCGAGAACCACAACTACTGGTCATCCTTTTGACCTCATGGTCATCCTTTAGATCTCCAGGGGGCCCGGCACAGCCTCCCTAGGCCGACACAAGTGCTCCACTTGGGCTATACTCTGACCCAAGTCCCGGGGCGAGAACCACAACTACTGGTCATCCTTTAGACCTCCAGGGGGCACGGCACACCCCCCGGTAGCCGACCAAAGTGCTCTACTCGGGCCAGACTCGGACCCACGACCCGGGGTGAGAACCACAACTACTGGTCATCCTTTAGACCTCCAGGGGGCCCGGCACAGCCTCCCTAGTCCGACACAAGTGCTCCACTTGGGCTATACTCTGACCCAAGTCCCGGGGCGAGAACCACAACTACTGGTCATCCTTTAGACCTCCAGGGGGACCGGCACAGCCTCCCTAGACCGACACAAGTGCACCACTTGGGCCATACTCTGACCCAAGTCCCGGGGCGAGAACCACAACTACTGGTCATCCTTTTGACCTCATGGTCATCCTTTAGACCTCAAGGGGGCACGGCAGAGCCTCCCTAGTCCGACACAAGTGTCCCACTTGGGCTATACTATGACCCAAGTCCCGGGGCGAGAACCACAACTACTGGTCATCCTTTAGACCTCAAGGGGGCACGGCAGAGCCTCCCTAGTCCGACACAAGTGTCCCACTTGGGCCATACTCAGACCCACGGCCCGGGGCGAGAACCACAACTACTGGTCATCCTTTAGACCTCCAGGGGGCCCGGCACAGCCTCCCTAGTCCGACGCAAGTGCTCCACTTGGGCTGTACTCTGACCCAAGTCCCGGGGCGAGAACCACAACTAATGGTCATCCTTTAGACCTCCAGGGGGCACGGCACAGCCTCCCTAGTCCGACACAAGTGCTCCACTTGGGCTATACTCTGACCCAAGTCCCGGGGCGAGAACCACAACTACTGGTCATCCTTTAGACCTCCAGGGGGCACGGCAGAGCCTCCCTAGTCCGACACAAGTGTCCCACTTGGG
>NW_027223180.1:30000-40000 GCF_043380555.1 Nothobranchius furzeri
CTGATGGCGGGGTGCAGGAGCAGCAGCCAGCCTCCAGCAGCTGATGGCGGGGTGCAGGAGCAGCAGGCAGCCTCCAGCAGCTGATGGCGGGGTGGAGGAGCAGAAGCCAGCCTCCAGCAGCTGATGGCGGGGTGCAGGAGCTGCAGCCAGCGTCCAGCAGCTGATGGTGGGGTGGAGGAGCTGCAGCCAGCGTCCAGCAGCTGATGGTTGGGTGGAGGAGCAGCAGCCAGCCTCCAGCAGCCAGCCTCCAGCTAGTGATGGCGGGGTGGAGAAGCAGGCAGCCTCCATCAGCTGATGGCGGGGTGGAGGAGCAGAAGCCAGCCTCCAGCTGGTGATGGCGGGGTGCAGGAGCTGCAGGCAGCCTCCAGCAGCTGATGGCGGGGTGCAGGAGCTGCAGGCAGCCTCCAGCAGCTGATGGCGGGGTGGAGGAGCTGCAGCCAGCGTCCAGCAGCTGATGGTGGGGTGGAGGAGCTGCAGCCAGCGTCCAGCAGCTGATGGTTGGGTGGAGGAGCAGCAGCCAGCCTCCAGCAGCTGATGGCGGGGTGCAGGAGCAGCAGCCAGCCTCCAGCAGCTGATGGCGGGGTGGAGGAGCTGCAGCCAGCCTCCAGCAGCCAGCCTCCAGCTAGTGATGGCGGGGTGGAGAAGCAGGCAGCCTCCATCAGCTGATGGCGGGGTGGAGGAGCAGAAGCCAGCCTCCAGCTGGTGATGGCGGGGTGCAGGAGCTGCAGGCAGCCTCCAGCAGCTGATGGCGGGGTGGAGGAGCTGCAGCCAGCCTCCAGCAGCCAGCCTCCAGCTAGTGATGGCGGGGTGGAGAAGCAGGCAGCCTCCATCAGCTGATGGCGGGGTGGAGGAGCAGAAGCCAGCCTCCAGCAGCTGATGGCGGGGTGCAGGAGGTGCAGGCAGCCTCCAGCAGCTGATGGCGGGGTGCAGGAGCAGCAGGCAGCCTCCAGCAGCTGATGGCGGGGTGCAGGAGCTGCAACCAGCCTCCAGCTGGTGATGGCGGGGTGGAGGAGCTGCAGCCAGCCTCCAGCAGCCAGCCCCCAGCAGCTGATGGCGGGGTGGAGGAGCAGAAGCCAGCCTCCAGCAGCTGATGGTGGGGTGCAGGAGCTGCAGCCAGCCTCCAGCAGCCAGCCTCCAGCTGGTGATGGCGGGGTGGAGGAGCAGCAGCAGACAGCCTCCAGCAGCCAGCCAGCCTCCAGGAGCTGATGGCGGTGTGTGGGAGCAGCAGCCAGCCTCCAGCGTTCAGCCAGCATCCATCAGCTGATGGCGGTGTGAAGGAGCTGCAGCCAGCCTCCAGCAGGTCATGGTGGGGTGGAGGAGCAGCAGCCAGCCTCCAGCAGCTGATGGCGGGTTGCAGGAGCTGCAGCCAGCCTCCAGCAAATGATGGCGGGGTGCAGGAGCTGCAGGCAGCCTCCAGCAGCTGATGGCGGGGTGCAGGAGCAGCAGGCAGCCTCCAGCTGCTGATGACGGGGTGCAGGAGCTGCAACCAGCCTCCAGCTGGTGATGGTGGGGTGGAGGAGCTGCAGCCAGCCTCGAACAGCTGATGGCAGGGTGCAGGAGCAGCAGCCAGCCTCCAGCAGCTGATGGCGGGGCGCAGGAGCTGCAGGCAGCCTCCAGCAGCTGATGGCGGGGTGCAGGAGCAGCAGCCAGCCTCCAGCTGGTGATGGCGGGGTGAAGGAGCTGCAGCCAGCCACCAGCAGCTGATGGCGGGGTGAAGGAGCTGCAGCCAGCCACCAGCAGCTGATGGCGGGGTGGAGGAGCTGCAGCCAGCGTCCAGCAGCTGATGGTTGGGTGGTGGAGGAGCAGCAGCCAGCCTCCAGCAGCTGATGGCGGGGTGCAGGAGCAGCAGCCAGCGTCCAGCAGCTGATGGTTGGGTGGAGGAGCAGCAGCCAGCCTCCAGCAGCTGCTGGCGGGGTGCAGGAGCAGCAGCCAGCCTCCAGCAGCTGATGGCGGGGTGCAGGAGCTGCAGGCAGCCTCCAGCAGCTGATGGCGGTGTGCAGGAGCTGCAGCCAGCCTCCAGCAGCTGATGGCGGGGTGCAGGGGCTGCAGGCAGCCTCCAGCAGCTGATGGCGGGGTGCAGGAGCTGCAACCAGCCTCCAGCTGGTGATGGCGGGGTGGAGGAGCAGCAGCCAGCCTCCAGCAGCCAGCCTCCAGCTGCTGATGGCGGGGTGGAGGAACAGAAGCCTCCAGCAGCTGATGGCAGGGTGCAGGAGCAGCAGCCAGCCTCCAGCTGGTGATGGCGGGGTGGAGGAGCTGAAACCTGGGTCGGACCTGGTCTGCAGCAGGGCCCATTACCACTCAGAAGCTGATGGCAGTGTGTGTTTAGGTCCCTGCGGGGTGGATGAGCTGAAACCTGGGTCAGACTTGGTGTGCAGCAGGGCTCAGCACCCTCCAGAAGCCGATTACAGTGTGTCTTTAACTCCCTGCCTGGTGGGAGAGCTGAAAGCTGGGTCGGACCTGGTCTTTAGCAGAGCTCAGCAGCCTCCAGAAGCTGATGGCAGTGTGTGTTTCATCCCCTGCGGGGTGGGAGAGCTGAAACGTGGGTCGGACCTGGTCTGCAGCAGGGCCCATCACCATCCAGAAGCTGACGGCGGTGTGTGTTTAAGTCCCTGCGGGGTGGGAGAGCCATAACCTGGGTCGGACCTGGTCTGCAGCAGAGCTCAGCAGCCTCCAGAACCTGATGGCAGTGTGTCTTTAATCCACTGCGGGGTGCAGGAGCTGAAACCTGGGTCGGACCTGGTCTGCAGCAGGGCTCAGCAGCCAGCAGAAGGTGACGGCAGTGTGTGTTTAGTTCCCTGCGGGGTGCAGGAGCTGAAACCTGGGTCGGACCTGGTCTGCAGCAGAGCTCAGCAGCCAGCAGAAGGTGATGGCAGTGTGTGTTTAAGTCCCTGCCTGGTGGGAGAGCTGAAACCTGGGTCGGACCTGGTCTATAGAAGAGCTCAGCAGCCTCCAGAAGCTGATGGCAGTGTGTGTGTTTTGGTCCCTGCGGGGTGCAGGAGCAGGAACCCGGGTCGGACCTGGTCTATAGCGGAGCTCAGCAGCCTCCAGCAGCTGATGGCAGTGTGTGTTTAATTCCCTGCCTGGTGGGAGAGCTGTAACCCGGGTCGGACTTGGTCTGCAGCAGGGCCCATCACCATCCAGAAGCTGATGGCAGTGTGTCTTTAATTCCCTGCGGGGTGGAGGAGCAGAAACCTGGGTCGGACCTGGTCTATAGCAGAGCTCAGCAGCCTCCAGAAGCTGATGGCAGTGTGTGTTCAAGTCCCTGCGGGGTGGGAGAGCTGAAACCTGGGTCGGACCTGGTCTATAGAAGAGCTCAGCAGCCTCCAGCAGCTGATGGCAGTGTGTGTTTAAGTCCCTGCGGGGTGGGAGAGCTATATCCCGGGTCGGACCTGGTCTATAGCAGAGCTCAGCAGCCTCCAGCAGCTGATGGCAGTGTGTGTTTAAGTCCCTGCGGGGTGGGAGAGCTGAAACCTCGGTCGGACCTGGTCTATGGCAGAGCTCAGCAGCCTCCAGAAGCTGATGGCAGCGTGCCTCTAAGTCCCTGCCTGGTGGGAGAGCTGAAACCTGGGTCGGACATGGTCTGCAGCAGGGCTCGGCAGCCTCCAGCAGCTGATGGCAGTGTGTCTTTAAGTCCCTGCCTGGTGGGAGAGCTGAAACCTGGGTCGGACCTGGTCTATAGCAGAGCTCAGCAGCCTCCAGCAGCTGATGGCAGTGTGTGTTTAAGTCCCTGCCTGGTGTGAGAGCTGAAACCTGGGTCGGACCTGGTCTATAGAAGAGCTCAGCAGCCTCCAGCAGCTGATGGCAGTGTGTCTTTAAGTCACTGCCTGGTGGGAGAGCTGAAACCTGGGTCGGACCTGGTCTATAGTAGAGCTCAGCAGCCTCCAGCAGCTGATTGCAGTGTGTGTTTAAGTCCCTGCCTGGTGGGAGAGCTGATATCCGGGTCGGACCTGGTCCACAGCAGGGCCCATCACCCTCCAGAAGCTGGTGGCAGTGTGTGTTTAAGTCCCTGCGGGGTGCAGGAGCAGAAACCTGGGTGGGACCTGGTCTGCAGCAGAGCTCGGCAGCCTCCAGCAGCTGATGGCAGTGAGTGTTTAAGTCCCTGCGGGGTGGGAGAGCTATATCCCGGGTCAGACCTGGTCTAAAGCAGGGCCCATCACCCTCCAGAAGCTGGTGGCAGTGTGTGTTTAAGTCCCTGCGGGGTGGAGGAGCAGAAACCTGGGTCGGACCCGGTCTACAGCAGAGCTCAGCAGCCCCCAGAAGCTGATGGCAGTGTGTGTGTGTGTGTGTGTGTTTAAGTCTCTGCCTGGTTGGAGAGCCGATACCTGGGTCGGACCTGGTCTGCAGCAGGGCTCAGCAGCCTCCAGAAGCTGATGGCAGTGTGTCTTTCATTCCCTGCGGGGTGCAGGAGCAGAAACCTGGGTCGGACCTGGTCTATAGCGGAGCTCAGCAGCCTCCAGCAGCTGATGGCAGTGTGTGTGTTAAAGACCCTGCGGGGTGGGAGAGCTGAAACCTGGGTCGGACCTGGTCTGCAGCAGGGCTCAGCAGCCCCCAGAAGCTGATGGCTGTGTGTGTTTAAGTCCCTGCGGGGTGGGAGAGCTGAAACCTGGGTCGGACCTGGCCCGCAGCAGGGCCCATCACCCTCCAGAAGCTGATGGCGGTGTGGGTTTAAGTCCCTGCGGGGTTGAGGAGCTGAAACCTGGGTCGGACCTGGTCTGCAGCAGGGCCCATCACCATCCAGAAGCTGATGGCTGTGTGTGTTTAAGTCCCAGGGGGGTGGGAGAGCCATAACCTGGGTCGGACCTGGTCTGCAGCAGGGCTCAGCAGCCTCCAGTTGCAGATGGCAGTGTGTGTTTAGTTCCCTGCGGGGTGCAGGAGCTGAAACCTGGGTCGGACCTGGTCTATAGCAGAGCTCAGCAGCCTCCAGAAGCTGATGGCAGTGTGTCTTCAATTCCCTGCGGGGTGCAGGAGCTGATACCTGGGTCGGACCTGGTCTGCAGCAGGGCCCATCACCATCCAGACGCTGATGGCAGTGTGTGTTTAAGTCCTAGTGGGCTGCAGGAGCTGAAACCTGGGTCGGACCTGCTCTATAGTAGAGCTCAGCAGCCTCCAGAAGCTGATGGCAGTGTGTCTTTAAGTCCCTGCGGGGTGGGATAGCTGAAACCTGGGTCGGACCTGGTCTGCAGCAGGGCCCATCACCATCCAGACGCTGATGGCAGTGTGTGTTTAAGTCCTAGTGGGCTGCAGGAGCTGAAACCTGGGTCGGACCTGCTCTATAGTAGAGCTCAGCAGCCTCCAGAAGCTGATGGCAGTGTGTCTTTAAGTCCCTGCGGGGTGGGATAGCTGAAACCTGGGTCGGACCTGGTCTGCAGCAGGGCCCATCACCCTCCAGAAGCTGTTGGCAGTGTGTCTTCCATTCCTAGTGGGGCAGGGGAGCAAAGACCTGGGCAGAGGAGCGCCTGTCTGCATCCGATCCGGCCCCTCAGCAGCCCGCCGTGAGCCTTAGAGAACCCCCCCCCCCCCCCAGCGGGCTCCAGGAACCGGGCCCTGCGTCGGACCCAGCTCAGTAAGGCCCTCCCTCGGGCCCTGCAGCAGGTGGCCCCGTCTATGCAGTCGAAAACCCCGCGAAAATCGGTGTAGAAACGCCCGAGAGGCGTGGTGCGGTTCCCCCGGCCGGTACCGGGTCCGGACCGGTCCGGAAGTCCACCCAGAACACTGCCTGGGGCTTCTGGGCGGCTCCCCAGGCGCAGGCAGTCGAAAACCGCGTGAAAATCGGTTCAGAATTGACAAAACGGCGACCTCGTCGCTCCAAAAACTAAGTCCAAACTAAGCCTTTCGCTTATCGCTTAACGCTTAAGGCGGTCGGCCTTATGGCCAGTAAATGAAAAGTGCCTGCGCCCCTGGAGGTTTTGGAAGGTGCGAGCGATGACCATGCTCGGGTTAGTAGGTGAGGCCATCGGAAAACCAGCGTGAGTTGGCGGGTTTGGGTGGCAATCTATTCCAGGCAGAGTCGACTATCTCTGGGCATCAATTTTGGGATTTTTCCGGCTCTGGTTCTGGGAGAAACGCAGGGGCAAAGTGCACGAGCCGCGGCCGATTTTGGTGGCCTGTCCCTGGGCACAAAGTCTGAGGAGTGTGGGCCTGGTTCTCCGAAAAATACCAGTCTGCTGGAGCTCACTCCCATGGCTCCAGGGGGCACGGCACACCCCCCGGTAGCCGACCAAAGTGCTCTACTCGGGCCAGACTCGGACCCACGACCCGGGGTGAGAACCACAACTACTGGTCATCCTTTTGACCTCCAGGGGGCGCGGCAGAGCCTCCCCAGTCCGACGCAAGTGCCCCACTTGGGCCATACTCAGACCCACGGCCCGGGGCGAGAACCACAACTACTGGTCATCCTTTAGACCTCCAGGGGGCCCGGCACAGCCTCCCTAGACCGACACAAGTGCTCCACTTGGGCTGTACTCTGACCCAAGTCCCGGTGCGAGAACCACAACTACTGGTCATCCTTTAGACCTCCAGGGGGCCCGGCACAGCCTCCCTAGGCCGACACAAGTGCTCCACTTGGGCTATACTCTGACCCAAGTCCCGGGGCGAGAACCACAACTACTGGTCATCCTTTTGACCTCATGGTCATCCTTTAGATCTCCAGGGGGCCCGGCACAGCCTCCCTAGGCCGACACAAGTGCTCCACTTGGGCTATACTCTGACCCAAGTCCCGGGGCGAGAACCACAACTACTGGTCATCCTTTAGACCTCCAGGGGGCACGGCACACCCCCCGGTAGCCGACCAAAGTGCTCTACTCGGGCCAGACTCGGACCCACGACCCGGGGTGAGAACCACAACTACTGGTCATCCTTTAGACCTCCAGGGGGCCCGGCACAGCCTCCCTAGTCCGACACAAGTGCTCCACTTGGGCTATACTCTGACCCAAGTCCCGGGGCGAGAACCACAACTACTGGTCATCCTTTAGACCTCCAGGGGGACCGGCACAGCCTCCCTAGACCGACACAAGTGCACCACTTGGGCCATACTCTGACCCAAGTCCCGGGGCGAGAACCACAACTACTGGTCATCCTTTTGACCTCATGGTCATCCTTTAGACCTCAAGGGGGCACGGCAGAGCCTCCCTAGTCCGACACAAGTGTCCCACTTGGGCTATACTATGACCCAAGTCCCGGGGCGAGAACCACAACTACTGGTCATCCTTTAGACCTCAAGGGGGCACGGCAGAGCCTCCCTAGTCCGACACAAGTGTCCCACTTGGGCCATACTCAGACCCACGGCCCGGGGCGAGAACCACAACTACTGGTCATCCTTTAGACCTCCAGGGGGCCCGGCACAGCCTCCCTAGTCCGACGCAAGTGCTCCACTTGGGCTGTACTCTGACCCAAGTCCCGGGGCGAGAACCACAACTAATGGTCATCCTTTAGACCTCCAGGGGGCACGGCACAGCCTCCCTAGTCCGACACAAGTGCTCCACTTGGGCTATACTCTGACCCAAGTCCCGGGGCGAGAACCACAACTACTGGTCATCCTTTAGACCTCCAGGGGGCACGGCAGAGCCTCCCTAGTCCGACACAAGTGTCCCACTTGGGCTATTCTCTGACCCAAGTCCCGGGGCGAGAACCACAACTACTGGTCATCCTTTAGACCTCCAGGGGGCACGACACAGCCTCCCTAGTCCGACCCAAGTGCTCCACTTGGGCTATACTATGACCCAAGTCCCGGGGCGAGAACCACAACTACTGGTCATCCTTTAGACCTCCAGGGGGCACGGCACAGCCTCCCTAGTCCGACACAAGTGCTCCACTTGGGCTATACTCTGACCCAAGTCCCGGGGCGAGAACCACAACTACTGGTCATCCTTTAGACCTCCAGGGGGCACGGCACAGCCTCCCTAGTCCGACACAAGTGCTCCACTTGGGCTATACTCTGACCCAAGTCCCGGGGCGAGAACCACAACTACTGGTCATCCTTTTGACCTCATGGTCATCCTTTAGACCTCCAGGGGGCCCGGCACAGCCTCCCTAGGCCGACACAAGTGCTCCACTTGGGCTATACTCTGACCCAAGTCCCGGGGCGAGAACCACAACTACTGGTCATCCTTTAGACCTCCAGGGGGCACGGCACAGCCTCCCTAGTCCGACACAAGTGCTCCACTTGGGCTATACTCTGACCCAAGTCCCGGGGCGAGAACCACAACTACTGGTCATCCTTTTGACCTCATGGTCATCCTTTAGACCTCCAGGGGGCCCGGCACAGCCTCCCTAGACCGACACAAGTGCTCCACTTGGGCTGTACTCTGACCCAAGTCCCGGTGCGAGAACCACAACTACTGGTCATCCTTTAGACCTCCAGGGGGCCCGGCACAGCCTCCCTAGGCCGACACAAGTGCTCCACTTGGGCTATACTCTGACCCAAGTCCCGGGGCGAGAACCACAACTACTGGTCATCCTTTTGACCTCATGGTCATCCTTTAGATCTCCAGGGGGCCCGGCACAGCCTCCCTAGGCCGACACAAGTGCTCCACTTGGGCTATACTCTGACCCAAGTCCCGGGGCGAGAACCACAACTACTGGTCATCCTTTAGACCTCCAGGGGGCACGGCACACCCCCCGGTAGCCGACCAAAGTGCTCTACTCGGGCCAGACTCGGACCCACGACCCGGGGTGAGAACCACAACTACTGGTCATCCTTTAGACCTCCAGGGGGCCCGGCACAGCCTCCCTAGTCCGACACAAGTGCTCCACTTGGGCTATACTCTGACCCAAGTCCCGGGGCGAGAACCACAACTACTGGTCATCCTTTAGACCTCCAGGGGGACCGGCACAGCCTCCCTAGACCGACACAAGTGCACCACTTGGGCCATACTCTGACCCAAGTCCCGGGGCGAGAACCACAACTACTGGTCATCCTTTTGACCTCATGGTCATCCTTTAGACCTCAAGGGGGCACGGCAGAGCCTCCCTAGTCCGACACAAGTGTCCCACTTGGGCTATACTATGACCCAAGTCCCGGGGCGAGAACCACAACTACTGGTCATCCTTTAGACCTCAAGGGGGCACGGCAGAGCCTCCCTAGTCCGACACAAGTGTCCCACTTGGGCCATACTCAGACCCACGGCCCGGGGCGAGAACCACAACTACTGGTCATCCTTTAGACCTCCAGGGGGCCCGGCACAGCCTCCCTAGTCCGACGCAAGTGCTCCACTTGGGCTGTACTCTGACCCAAGTCCCGGGGCGAGAACCACAACTAATGGTCATCCTTTAGACCTCCAGGGGGCACGGCACAGCCTCCCTAGTCCGACACAAGTGCTCCACTTGGGCTATACTCTGACCCAAGTCCCGGGGCGAGAACCACAACTACTGGTCATCCTTTAGACCTCCAGGGGGCACGGCAGAGCCTCCCTAGTCCGACACAAGTGTCCCACTTGGGCTATTCTCTGACCCAAGTCCCGGGGCGAGAACCACAACTACTGGTCATCCTTTAGACCTCCAGGGGGCACGACACAGCCTCCCTAGTCCGACCCAAGTGCTCCACTTGGGCTATACTATGACCCAAGTCCCGGGGCGAGAACCACAACTACTGGTCATCCTTTAGACCTCCAGGGGGCACGGCAGAGCCTCCCTAGTCCGACACAAGTGTCCCACTTGGGCTATTCTCTGACCCAAGTCCCGGGGCGAGAACCACAACTACTGGTCATCCTTTAGACCTCCAGGGGGCACGACACAGCCTCCCTAGTCCGACCCAAGTGCTCCACTTGGGCTATACTATGACCCAAGTCCCGGGGCGAGAACCACAACTACTGGTCATCCTTTAGACCTCCAGGGGGCACGGCACAGCCTCCCTAGTCCGACACAAGTGCTCCACTTGGGCTATACTCTGACCCAAGTCCCGGGGCGAGAACCACAACTACTGGTCATCCTTTAGACCTCCAGGGGGCACGGCACAGCCTCCCTAGTCCGACACAAGTGCTCCACTTGGGCTATACTCTGACCC
>NW_027223181.1:0-5000 GCF_043380555.1 Nothobranchius furzeri
ACACACTGCCATCAGCGTCTGGATGGTGATGGGCCCTGCTGCAGACCAGGTCCGACCCAGGTATCAGCTCCTGCACCCCGCAGGGAATTGAAGACACACTGCCATCAGCTTCTGGAGGCTGCTGAGCTCTGCTATAGACCAGGTCCGACCCAGGTTTCAGCTCCTGCACCCCGCAGGGAACTAAACACACACTGCCATCTGCAACTGGAGGCTGCTGAGCCCTGCTGCAGACCAGGTCCGACCCAGGTTATGGCTCTCCCACCCCCCTGGGACTTAAACACACACAGCCATCAGCTTCTGGATGGTGATGGGCCCTGCTGCAGACCAGGTCCGACCCAGGTTTCAGCTCCTCAACCCCGCAGGGACTTAAACCCACACCGCCATCAGCTTCTGGAGGGTGATGGGCCCTGCTGCGGGCCAGGTCCGACCCAGGTTTCAGCTCTCCCACCCCGCAGGGACTTAAACACACACAGCCATCAGCTTCTGGGGGCTGCTGAGCCCTGCTGCAGACCAGGTCCGACCCAGGTTTCAGCTCTCCCACCCCGCAGGGTCTTTAACACACACACTGCCATCAGCTGCTGGAGGCTGCTGAGCTCCGCTATAGACCAGGTCCGACCCAGGTTTCTGCTCCTGCACCCCGCAGGGAATGAAAGACACACTGCCATCAGCTTCTGGAGGCTGCTGAGCCCTGCTGCAGACCAGGTCCGACCCAGGTATCGGCTCTCCAACCAGGCAGAGACTTAAACACACACACACACACACACACTGCCATCAGCTTCTGGGGGCTGCTGAGCTCTGCTGTAGACCGGGTCCGACCCAGGTTTCTGCTCCTCCACCCCGCAGGGACTTAAACACACACTGCCACCAGCTTCTGGAGGGTGATGGGCCCTGCTTTAGACCAGGTCTGACCCGGGATATAGCTCTCCCACCCCGCAGGGACTTAAACACTCACTGCCATCAGCTGCTGGAGGCTGCCGAGCTCTGCTGCAGACCAGGTCCCACCCAGGTTTCTGCTCCTGCACCCCGCAGGGACTTAAACACACACTGCCACCAGCTTCTGGAGGGTGATGGGCCCTGCTGTGGACCAGGTCCGACCCGGATATCAGCTCTCCCACCAGGCAGGGACTTAAACACACACTGCAATCAGCTGCTGGAGGCTGCTGAGCTCTACTATAGACCAGGTCCGACCCAGGTTTCAGCTCTCCCACCAGGCAGTGACTTAAAGACACACTGCCATCAGCTGCTGGAGGCTGCTGAGCTCTTCTATAGACCAGGTCCGACCCAGGTTTCAGCTCTCACACCAGGCAGGGACTTAAACACACACTGCCATCAGCTGCTGGAGGCTGCTGAGCTCTGCTATAGACCAGGTCCGACCCAGGTTTCAGCTCTCCCACCAGGCAGGGACTTAAAGACACACTGCCATCAGCTGCTGGAGGCTGCCGAGCCCTGCTGCAGACCATGTCCGACCCAGGTTTCAGCTCTCCCACCAGGCAGGGACTTAGAGGCACGCTGCCATCAGCTTCTGGAGGCTGCTGAGCTCTGCCATAGACCAGGTCCGACCGAGGTTTCAGCTCTCCCACCCCGCAGGGACTTAAACACACACTGCCATCAGCTGCTGGAGGCTGCTGAGCTCTGCTATAGACCAGGTCCGACCCGGGATATAGCTCTCCCACCCCGCAGGGACTTAAACACACACTGCCATCAGCTGCTGGAGGCTGCTGAGCTCTTCTATAGACCAGGTCCGACCCAGGTTTCAGCTCTCCCACCCCGCAGGGACTTGAACACACACTGCCATCAGCTTCTGGAGGCTGCTGAGCTCTGCTATAGACCAGGTCCGACCCAGGTTTCTGCTCCTCCACCCCGCAGGGAATTAAAGACACACTGCCATCAGCTTCTGGATGGTGATGGGCCCTGCTGCAGACCAAGTCCGACCCGGGTTACAGCTCTCCCACCAGGCAGGGAATTAAACACACACTGCCATCAGCTGCTGGAGGCTGCTGAGCTCCGCTATAGACCAGGTCCGACCCGGGTTCCTGCTCCTGCACCCCGCAGGGACCAAAACACACACACTGCCATCAGCTTCTGGAGGCTGCTGAGCTCTTCTATAGACCAGGTCCGACCCAGGTTTCAGCTCTCCCACCAGGCAGGGACTTAAACACACACTGCCATCACCTTCTGCTGGCTGCTGAGCTCTGCTGCAGACCAGGTCCGACCCAGGTTTCAGCTCCTGCACCCCGCAGGGAACTAAACACACACTGCCGTCACCTTCTGCTGGCTGCTGAGCCCTGCTGCAGACCAGGTCCGACCCAGGTTTCAGCTCCTGCACCCCGCAGTGGATTAAAGACACACTGCCATCAGGTTCTGGAGGCTGCTGAGCTCTGCTGCAGACCAGGTCCGACCCAGGTTATGGCTCTCCCACCCCGCAGGGACTTAAACACACACCGCCGTCAGCTTCTGGATGGTGATGGGCCCTGCTGCAGACCAGGTCCGACCCACGTTTCAGCTCTCCCACCCCGCAGGGGATGAAACACACACTGCCATCAGCTTCTGGAGGCTGCTGAGCTCTGCTAAAGACCAGGTCCGACCCAGCTTTCAGCTCTCCCACCAGGCAGGGAGTTAAAGACACACTGTCATCGGCTTCTGGAGGGTGCTGAGCCCTGCTGCACACCAAGTCTGACCCAGGTTTCAGCTCATCCACCCCGCAGGGACCTAAACACACACTGCCATCAGCTTCTGAGTGGTAATGGGCCCTGCTGCAGACCAGGTCCGACCCAGGTTTCAGCTCCTCCACCCCGCCATCACCAGCTGGAGGCTGGCTGCTGCTCCTGCACCCTGCCATCAGCTGCTGGAGGCTTCTGTTCCTCCACCCCGCCATCAGCAGCTGGAGGCTGGCTGCTGGAGGCTGGCTGCTGCTCCTCCACCCCGCCATCACCAGCTGGAGGCTGGTTGCAGCTCCTGCACCCCGCCATCAGCTGCTGGAGGCTGCCTGCAGCCCCTGCACCCCGCCATCAGCTGCTGGAGGCTGGCTGCAGCTCCTGCACACCGCCATCAGCTGCTGGAGGCTGCCTGCAGCTCCTGCACCCCGCCATCAGCTGCTGGAGGCTGGCTGCTGCTCCTGCACCCCGCCAGCAGCTGCTGGAGGCTGGCTGCTGCTCCTCCACCCAACCATCAGCTGCTGGACGCTGGCTGCTGCTCCTGCACCCCGCCATCAGCTGCTGGAGGCTGGCTGCTGCTCCTCCACCACCCAACCATCAGCTGCTGGACGCTGGCTGCAGCTCCTCCACCCCGCCATCAGCTGCTGGTGGCTGGCTGCAGCTCCTTCACCCCGCCATCAGCTGCTGGTGGCTGGCTGCAGCTCCTTCACCCCGCCATCACCAGCTGGAGGCTGGCTGCTGCTCCTGCACCCCGCCATCAGCTGCTGGAGGCTGCCTGCAGCTCCTGCGCCCCGCCATCAGCTGCTGGAGGCTGGCTGCTGCTCCTGCACCCTGCCATCAGCTGTTCGAGGCTGGCTGCAGCTCCTCCACCCCACCATCACCAGCTGGAGGCTGGTTGCAGCTCCTGCACCCCGTCATCAGCAGCTGGAGGCTGCCTGCTGCTCCTGCACCCCGCCATCAGCTGCTGGAGGCTGCCTGCAGCTCCTGCACCCCGCCATCATTTGCTGGAGGCTGGCTGCAGCTCCTGCAACCCGCCATCAGCTGCTGGAGGCTGGCTGCTGCTCCTCCACCCCACCATGACCTGCTGGAGGCTGGCTGCAGCTCCTTCACACCGCCATCAGCTGATGGATGCTGGCTGAACGCTGGAGGCTGGCTGCTGCTCCCACACACCGCCATCAGCTCCTGGAGGCTGGCTGGCTGCTGGAGGCTGTCTGCTGCTGCTCCTCCACCCCGCCATCACCAGCTGGAGGCTGGCTGCTGGAGGCTGGCTGCAGCTCCTGCACCCCACCATCAGCTGCTGGAGGCTGGCTTCTGCTCCTCCACCCCGCCATCAGCTGCTGGGGGCTGGCTGCTGGAGGCTGGCTGCAGCTCCTCCACCCCGCCATCACCAGCTGGAGGCTGGTTGCAGCTCCTGCACCCCGCCATCAGCTGCTGGAGGCTGCCTGCTGCTCCTGCACCCCGCCATCAGCTGCTGGAGGCTGCCTGCACCTCCTGCACCCCGCCATCAGCTGCTGGAGGCTGGCTTCTGCTCCTCCACCCCGCCATCAGCTGATGGAGGCTGCCTGCTTCTCCACCCCGCCATCACTAGCTGGAGGCTGGCTGCTGGAGGCTGGCTGCAGCTCCTCCACCCCGCCATCAGCTGCTGGAGGCTGCCTGCAGCTCCTGCACCCCGCCATCAGCTGCTGGAGGCTGGCTGCTGCTCCTCCACCCAACCATCAGCTGCTGGACGCTGGCTGCAGCTCCTCCACCCCACCATCAGCTGCTGGACGCTGGCTGCAGCTCCTCCACCCCGCCATCAGCTGCTGGAGGCTGCCTGCAGCTCCTGCACCCCGCCATCAGCTGCTGGAGGCTGCCTGCAGCTCCTGCACCCCGCCATCACCAGCTGGAGGCTGGCTTCTGCTCCTCCACCCCGCCATCAGCTGATGGAGGCTGCCTGCTTCTCCACCCCGCCATCACTAGCTGGAGGCTGGCTGCTGGAGGCTGGCTGCTGCTCCTCCACCCAACCATCAGCTGCTGGACGCTGGCTGCAGCTCCTCCACCCCACCATCAGCTGCTGGACGCTGGCTGCAGCTCCTGCACCCCGCCATCAGCTGCTGGAGGCTGGCTTCTGCTCCTCCACCCCGCCATCAGCTGCTGGAGGCTGCCTGCTGCTCCTGCACCCCGCCATCAGCTGCTGGAGGCTGGCTGCTGCTCCTGCACCCCGCCATCAGCTGCTGGAGGCTGGCTGCTGGAGGCTGGCTGCAGCTCCTCCACCCCACCATCAGCTGCTGGACGCTGGCTGCAGCTCCTCCACCCCACCATCAGCTGCTGGACGCTGGCTGCAGCTCCTGCACCCCGCCATCAGCT
>NW_027223181.1:17500-27500 GCF_043380555.1 Nothobranchius furzeri
AGGGAGGCTCTGCCGTGCCCCCTTGAGGTCTAAAGGATGACCAGTAGTTGTGGTTCTCGCCCCGGGACTTGGGTCATAGTATAGCCCAAGTGGGACACTTGTGTCGGACTAGGGAGGCTCTGCCGTGCCCCCTTGAGGTCTAAAGGATGACCATGAGGTCAAAAGGATGACCAGTAGTTGTGGTTCTCGCCCCGGGACTTGGGTCAGAGTATGGCCCAAGTGGTGCACTTGTGTCGGTCTAGGGAGGCTGTGCCGGTCCCCCTGGAGGTCTAAAGGATGACCAGTAGTTGTGGTTCTCGCCCCGGGACTTGGGTCAGAGTATAGCCCAAGTGGAGCACTTGTGTCGGACTAGGGAGGCTGTGCCGGGCCCCCTGGAGGTCTAAAGGATGACCAGTAGTTGTGGTTCTCACCCCGGGTCGTGGGTCCGAGTCTGGCCCGAGTAGAGCACTTTGGTCGGCTACCGGGGGGTGTGCCGTGCCCCCTGGAGGTCTAAAGGATGACCAGTAGTTGTGGTTCTCGCCCCGGGACTTGGGTCAGAGTATAGCCCAAGTGGAGCACTTGTGTCGGCCTAGGGAGGCTGTGCCGGGCCCCCTGGAGATCTAAAGGATGACCATGAGGTCAAAAGGATGACCAGTAGTTGTGGTTCTCGCCCCGGGACTTGGGTCAGAGTATAGCCCAAGTGGAGCACTTGTGTCGGCCTAGGGAGGCTGTGCCGGGCCCCCTGGAGGTCTAAAGGATGACCAGTAGTTGTGGTTCTCGCACCGGGACTTGGGTCAGAGTACAGCCCAAGTGGAGCACTTGTGTCGGTCTAGGGAGGCTGTGCCGGGCCCCCTGGAGGTCTAAAGGATGACCATGAGGTCAAAAGGATGACCAGTAGTTGTGGTTCTCGCCCCGGGACTTGGGTCAGAGTATAGCCCAAGTGGAGCACTTGTGTCGGACTAGGGAGGCTGTGCCGTGCCCCCTGGAGGTCTAAAGGATGACCAGTAGTTGTGGTTCTCGCCCCGGGACTTGGGTCAGAGTATAGCCCAAGTGGAGCACTTGTGTCGGCCTAGGGAGGCTGTGCCGGGCCCCCTGGAGGTCTAAAGGATGACCATGAGGTCAAAAGGATGACCAGTAGTTGTGGTTCTCGCCCCGGGACTTGGGTCAGAGTATAGCCCAAGTGGAGCACTTGTGTCGGACTAGGGAGGCTGTGCCGTGCCCCCTGGAGGTCTAAAGGATGACCAGTAGTTGTGGTTCTCGCCCCGGGACTTGGGTCAGAGTATAGCCCAAGTGGAGCACTTGTGTCGGACTAGGGAGGCTGTGCCGTGCCCCCTGGAGGTCTAAAGGATGACCAGTAGTTGTGGTTCTCGCCCCGGGACTTGGGTCATAGTATAGCCCAAGTGGAGCACTTGGGTCGGACTAGGGAGGCTGTGTCGTGCCCCCTGGAGGTCTAAAGGATGACCAGTAGTTGTGGTTCTCGCCCCGGGACTTGGGTCAGAGAATAGCCCAAGTGGGACACTTGTGTCGGACTAGGGAGGCTCTGCCGTGCCCCCTGGAGGTCTAAAGGATGACCAGTAGTTGTGGTTCTCGCCCCGGGACTTGGGTCAGAGTATAGCCCAAGTGGAGCACTTGTGTCGGACTAGGGAGGCTGTGCCGTGCCCCCTGGAGGTCTAAAGGATGACCATTAGTTGTGGTTCTCGCCCCGGGACTTGGGTCAGAGTACAGCCCAAGTGGAGCACTTGCGTCGGACTAGGGAGGCTGTGCCGGGCCCCCTGGAGGTCTAAAGGATGACCAGTAGTTGTGGTTCTCGCCCCGGGCCGTGGGTCTGAGTATGGCCCAAGTGGGACACTTGTGTCGGACTAGGGAGGCTCTGCCGTGCCCCCTTGAGGTCTAAAGGATGACCAGTAGTTGTGGTTCTCGCCCCGGGACTTGGGTCATAGTATAGCCCAAGTGGGACACTTGTGTCGGACTAGGGAGGCTCTGCCGTGCCCCCTTGAGGTCTAAAGGATGACCATGAGGTCAAAAGGATGACCAGTAGTTGTGGTTCTCGCCCCGGGACTTGGGTCAGAGTATGGCCCAAGTGGTGCACTTGTGTCGGTCTAGGGAGGCTGTGCCGGTCCCCCTGGAGGTCTAAAGGATGACCAGTAGTTGTGGTTCTCGCCCCGGGACTTGGGTCAGAGTATAGCCCAAGTGGAGCACTTGTGTCGGACTAGGGAGGCTGTGCCGGGCCCCCTGGAGGTCTAAAGGATGACCAGTAGTTGTGGTTCTCACCCCGGGTCGTGGGTCCGAGTCTGGCCCGAGTAGAGCACTTTGGTCGGCTACCGGGGGGTGTGCCGTGCCCCCTGGAGGTCTAAAGGATGACCAGTAGTTGTGGTTCTCGCCCCGGGACTTGGGTCAGAGTATAGCCCAAGTGGAGCACTTGTGTCGGCCTAGGGAGGCTGTGCCGGGCCCCCTGGAGATCTAAAGGATGACCATGAGGTCAAAAGGATGACCAGTAGTTGTGGTTCTCGCCCCGGGACTTGGGTCAGAGTATAGCCCAAGTGGAGCACTTGTGTCGGCCTAGGGAGGCTGTGCCGGGCCCCCTGGAGGTCTAAAGGATGACCAGTAGTTGTGGTTCTCGCACCGGGACTTGGGTCAGAGTACAGCCCAAGTGGAGCACTTGTGTCGGTCTAGGGAGGCTGTGCCGGGCCCCCTGGAGGTCTAAAGGATGACCAGTAGTTGTGGTTCTCGCCCCGGGCCGTGGGTCTGAGTATGGCCCAAGTGGGGCACTTGCGTCGGACTGGGGAGGCTCTGCCGCGCCCCCTGGAGGTCAAAAGGATGACCAGTAGTTGTGGTTCTCACCCCGGGTCGTGGGTCCGAGTCTGGCCCGAGTAGAGCACTTTGGTCGGCTACCGGGGGGTGTGCCGTGCCCCCTGGAGCCATGGGAGTGAGCTCCAGCAGACTGGTATTTTTCGGAGAACCAGGCCCACACTCCTCAGACTTTGTGCCCAGGGACAGGCCACCAAAATCGGCCGCGGCTCGTGCACTTTGCCCCTGCGTTTCTCCCAGAACCAGAGCCGGAAAAATCCCAAAATTGATGCCCAGAGATAGTCGACTCTGCCTGGAATAGATTGCCACCCAAACCCGCCAACTCACGCTGGTTTTCCGATGGCCTCACCTACTAACCCGAGCATGGTCATCGCTCGCACCTTCCAAAACCTCCAGGGGCGCAGGCACTTTTCATTTACTGGCCATAAGGCCGACCGCCTTAAGCGTTAAGCGATAAGCGAAAGGCTTAGTTTGGACTTAGTTTTTGGAGCGACGAGGTCGCCGTTTTGTCAATTCTGAACCGATTTTCACGCGGTTTTCGACTGCCTGCGCCTGGGGAGCCGCCCAGAAGCCCCAGGCAGTGTTCTGGGTGGACTTCCGGACCGGTCCGGACCCGGTACCGGCCGGGGGAACCGCACCACGCCTCTCGGGCGTTTCTACACCGATTTTCGCGGGGTTTTCGACTGCATAGACGGGGCCACCTGCTGCAGGGCCCGAGGGAGGGCCTTACTGAGCTGGGTCCGACGCAGGGCCCGGTTCCTGGAGCCCGCTGGGGGGGGGGGGGGGTTCTCTAAGGCTCACGGCGGGCTGCTGAGGGGCCGGATCGGATGCAGACAGGCGCTCCTCTGCCCAGGTCTTTGCTCCCCTGCCCCACTAGGAATGGAAGACACACTGCCAACAGCTTCTGGAGGGTGATGGGCCCTGCTGCAGACCAGGTCCGACCCAGGTTTCAGCTATCCCACCCCGCAGGGACTTAAAGACACACTGCCATCAGCTTCTGGAGGCTGCTGAGCTCTACTATAGAGCAGGTCCGACCCAGGTTTCAGCTCCTGCAGCCCACTAGGACTTAAACACACACTGCCATCAGCGTCTGGATGGTGATGGGCCCTGCTGCAGACCAGGTCCGACCCAGGTTTCAGCTATCCCACCCCGCAGGGACTTAAAGACACACTGCCATCAGCTTCTGGAGGCTGCTGAGCTCTACTATAGAGCAGGTCCGACCCAGGTTTCAGCTCCTGCAGCCCACTAGGACTTAAACACACACTGCCATCAGCGTCTGGATGGTGATGGGCCCTGCTGCAGACCAGGTCCGACCCAGGTATCAGCTCCTGCACCCCGCAGGGAATTGAAGACACACTGCCATCAGCTTCTGGAGGCTGCTGAGCTCTGCTATAGACCAGGTCCGACCCAGGTTTCAGCTCCTGCACCCCGCAGGGAACTAAACACACACTGCCATCTGCAACTGGAGGCTGCTGAGCCCTGCTGCAGACCAGGTCCGACCCAGGTTATGGCTCTCCCACCCCCCTGGGACTTAAACACACACAGCCATCAGCTTCTGGATGGTGATGGGCCCTGCTGCAGACCAGGTCCGACCCAGGTTTCAGCTCCTCAACCCCGCAGGGACTTAAACCCACACCGCCATCAGCTTCTGGAGGGTGATGGGCCCTGCTGCGGGCCAGGTCCGACCCAGGTTTCAGCTCTCCCACCCCGCAGGGACTTAAACACACACAGCCATCAGCTTCTGGGGGCTGCTGAGCCCTGCTGCAGACCAGGTCCGACCCAGGTTTCAGCTCTCCCACCCCGCAGGGTCTTTAACACACACACTGCCATCAGCTGCTGGAGGCTGCTGAGCTCCGCTATAGACCAGGTCCGACCCAGGTTTCTGCTCCTGCACCCCGCAGGGAATGAAAGACACACTGCCATCAGCTTCTGGAGGCTGCTGAGCCCTGCTGCAGACCAGGTCCGACCCAGGTATCGGCTCTCCAACCAGGCAGAGACTTAAACACACACACACACACACACACTGCCATCAGCTTCTGGGGGCTGCTGAGCTCTGCTGTAGACCGGGTCCGACCCAGGTTTCTGCTCCTCCACCCCGCAGGGACTTAAACACACACTGCCACCAGCTTCTGGAGGGTGATGGGCCCTGCTTTAGACCAGGTCTGACCCGGGATATAGCTCTCCCACCCCGCAGGGACTTAAACACTCACTGCCATCAGCTGCTGGAGGCTGCCGAGCTCTGCTGCAGACCAGGTCCCACCCAGGTTTCTGCTCCTGCACCCCGCAGGGACTTAAACACACACTGCCACCAGCTTCTGGAGGGTGATGGGCCCTGCTGTGGACCAGGTCCGACCCGGATATCAGCTCTCCCACCAGGCAGGGACTTAAACACACACTGCAATCAGCTGCTGGAGGCTGCTGAGCTCTACTATAGACCAGGTCCGACCCAGGTTTCAGCTCTCCCACCAGGCAGTGACTTAAAGACACACTGCCATCAGCTGCTGGAGGCTGCTGAGCTCTTCTATAGACCAGGTCCGACCCAGGTTTCAGCTCTCACACCAGGCAGGGACTTAAACACACACTGCCATCAGCTGCTGGAGGCTGCTGAGCTCTGCTATAGACCAGGTCCGACCCAGGTTTCAGCTCTCCCACCAGGCAGGGACTTAAAGACACACTGCCATCAGCTGCTGGAGGCTGCCGAGCCCTGCTGCAGACCATGTCCGACCCAGGTTTCAGCTCTCCCACCAGGCAGGGACTTAGAGGCACGCTGCCATCAGCTTCTGGAGGCTGCTGAGCTCTGCCATAGACCAGGTCCGACCGAGGTTTCAGCTCTCCCACCCCGCAGGGACTTAAACACACACTGCCATCAGCTGCTGGAGGCTGCTGAGCTCTGCTATAGACCAGGTCCGACCCGGGATATAGCTCTCCCACCCCGCAGGGACTTAAACACACACTGCCATCAGCTGCTGGAGGCTGCTGAGCTCTTCTATAGACCAGGTCCGACCCAGGTTTCAGCTCTCCCACCCCGCAGGGACTTGAACACACACTGCCATCAGCTTCTGGAGGCTGCTGAGCTCTGCTATAGACCAGGTCCGACCCAGGTTTCTGCTCCTCCACCCCGCAGGGAATTAAAGACACACTGCCATCAGCTTCTGGATGGTGATGGGCCCTGCTGCAGACCAAGTCCGACCCGGGTTACAGCTCTCCCACCAGGCAGGGAATTAAACACACACTGCCATCAGCTGCTGGAGGCTGCTGAGCTCCGCTATAGACCAGGTCCGACCCGGGTTCCTGCTCCTGCACCCCGCAGGGACCAAAACACACACACTGCCATCAGCTTCTGGAGGCTGCTGAGCTCTTCTATAGACCAGGTCCGACCCAGGTTTCAGCTCTCCCACCAGGCAGGGACTTAAACACACACTGCCATCACCTTCTGCTGGCTGCTGAGCTCTGCTGCAGACCAGGTCCGACCCAGGTTTCAGCTCCTGCACCCCGCAGGGAACTAAACACACACTGCCGTCACCTTCTGCTGGCTGCTGAGCCCTGCTGCAGACCAGGTCCGACCCAGGTTTCAGCTCCTGCACCCCGCAGTGGATTAAAGACACACTGCCATCAGGTTCTGGAGGCTGCTGAGCTCTGCTGCAGACCAGGTCCGACCCAGGTTATGGCTCTCCCACCCCGCAGGGACTTAAACACACACCGCCGTCAGCTTCTGGATGGTGATGGGCCCTGCTGCAGACCAGGTCCGACCCACGTTTCAGCTCTCCCACCCCGCAGGGGATGAAACACACACTGCCATCAGCTTCTGGAGGCTGCTGAGCTCTGCTAAAGACCAGGTCCGACCCAGCTTTCAGCTCTCCCACCAGGCAGGGAGTTAAAGACACACTGTCATCGGCTTCTGGAGGGTGCTGAGCCCTGCTGCACACCAAGTCTGACCCAGGTTTCAGCTCATCCACCCCGCAGGGACCTAAACACACACTGCCATCAGCTTCTGAGTGGTAATGGGCCCTGCTGCAGACCAGGTCCGACCCAGGTTTCAGCTCCTCCACCCCGCCATCACCAGCTGGAGGCTGGCTGCTGCTCCTGCACCCTGCCATCAGCTGCTGGAGGCTTCTGTTCCTCCACCCCGCCATCAGCAGCTGGAGGCTGGCTGCTGGAGGCTGGCTGCTGCTCCTCCACCCCGCCATCACCAGC
The DNA here is from genome assembly GCF_043380555.1 of Nothobranchius furzeri. Taxonomy (NCBI): domain Eukaryota; kingdom Metazoa; phylum Chordata; class Actinopteri; order Cyprinodontiformes; family Nothobranchiidae; genus Nothobranchius; species Nothobranchius furzeri. The sequence goes on from NW_027223181.1 coordinate 24,482, forward strand.
TGGAGGCTGGTTGCAGCTCCTGCACCCCGCCATCAGCTGCTGGAGGCTGCCTGCAGCCCCTGCACCCCGCCATCAGCTGCTGGAGGCTGGCTGCAGCTCCTGCACACCGCCATCAGCTGCTGGAGGCTGCCTGCAGCTCCTGCACCCCGCCATCAGCTGCTGGAGGCTGGCTGCTGCTCCTGCACCCCGCCAGCAGCTGCTGGAGGCTGGCTGCTGCTCCTCCACCCAACCATCAGCTGCTGGACGCTGGCTGCTGCTCCTGCACCCCGCCATCAGCTGCTGGAGGCTGGCTGCTGCTCCTCCACCACCCAACCATCAGCTGCTGGACGCTGGCTGCAGCTCCTCCACCCCGCCATCAGCTGCTGGTGGCTGGCTGCAGCTCCTTCACCCCGCCATCAGCTGCTGGTGGCTGGCTGCAGCTCCTTCACCCCGCCATCACCAGCTGGAGGCTGGCTGCTGCTCCTGCACCCCGCCATCAGCTGCTGGAGGCTGCCTGCAGCTCCTGCGCCCCGCCATCAGCTGCTGGAGGCTGGCTGCTGCTCCTGCACCCTGCCATCAGCTGTTCGAGGCTGGCTGCAGCTCCTCCACCCCACCATCACCAGCTGGAGGCTGGTTGCAGCTCCTGCACCCCGTCATCAGCAGCTGGAGGCTGCCTGCTGCTCCTGCACCCCGCCATCAGCTGCTGGAGGCTGCCTGCAGCTCCTGCACCCCGCCATCATTTGCTGGAGGCTGGCTGCAGCTCCTGCAACCCGCCATCAGCTGCTGGAGGCTGGCTGCTGCTCCTCCACCCCACCATGACCTGCTGGAGGCTGGCTGCAGCTCCTTCACACCGCCATCAGCTGATGGATGCTGGCTGAACGCTGGAGGCTGGCTGCTGCTCCCACACACCGCCATCAGCTCCTGGAGGCTGGCTGGCTGCTGGAGGCTGTCTGCTGCTGCTCCTCCACCCCGCCATCACCAGCTGGAGGCTGGCTGCTGGAGGCTGGCTGCAGCTCCTGCACCCCACCATCAGCTGCTGGAGGCTGGCTTCTGCTCCTCCACCCCGCCATCAGCTGCTGGGGGCTGGCTGCTGGAGGCTGGCTGCAGCTCCTCCACCCCGCCATCACCAGCTGGAGGCTGGTTGCAGCTCCTGCACCCCGCCATCAGCTGCTGGAGGCTGCCTGCTGCTCCTGCACCCCGCCATCAGCTGCTGGAGGCTGCCTGCACCTCCTGCACCCCGCCATCAGCTGCTGGAGGCTGGCTTCTGCTCCTCCACCCCGCCATCAGCTGATGGAGGCTGCCTGCTTCTCCACCCCGCCATCACTAGCTGGAGGCTGGCTGCTGGAGGCTGGCTGCAGCTCCTCCACCCCGCCATCAGCTGCTGGAGGCTGCCTGCAGCTCCTGCACCCCGCCATCACCAGCTGGAGGCTGGCTTCTGCTCCTCCACCCCGCCATCAGCTGATGGAGGCTGCCTGCTTCTCCACCCCGCCATCACTAGCTGGAGGCTGGCTGCTGGAGGCTGGCTGCAGCTCCTCCACCCCGCCATCAGCTGCTGGAGGCTGGCTGCTGCTCCTGCACCCCGCCATCAGCTGCTGGAGGCTGGCTGCTGCTCCTCCACCCAACCATCAGCTGCTGGACGCTGGCTGCAGCTCCTCCACCCCACCATCAGCTGCTGGACGCTGGCTGCAGCTCCTCCACCCCGCCATCAGCTGCTGGAGGCTGCCTGCAGCTCCTGCACCCCGCCATCAGCTGCTGGAGGCTGCCTGCAGCTCCTGCACCCCGCCATCACCAGCTGGAGGCTGGCTTCTGCTCCTCCACCCCGCCATCAGCTGATGGAGGCTGCCTGCTTCTCCACCCCGCCATCACTAGCTGGAGGCTGGCTGCTGGAGGCTGGCTGCTGCTCCTCCACCCAACCATCAGCTGCTGGACGCTGGCTGCAGCTCCTCCACCCCACCATCAGCTGCTGGACGCTGGCTGCAGCTCCTGCACCCCGCCATCAGCTGCTGGAGGCTGGCTTCTGCTCCTCCACCCCGCCATCAGCTGCTGGAGGCTGCCTGCTGCTCCTGCACCCCGCCATCAGCTGCTGGAGGCTGGCTGCTGCTCCTGCACCCCGCCATCAGCTGCTGGAGGCTGGCTGCTGGAGGCTGGCTGCAGCTCCTCCACCCCACCATCAGCTGCTGGACGCTGGCTGCAGCTCCTCCACCCCACCATCAGCTGCTGGACGCTGGCTGCAGCTCCTGCACCCCGCCATCAGCTGCTGGAGGCTGGCTTCTGCTCCTCCACCCCGCCATCAGCTGACGGAGGCTGCCTGCTTCTCCACCCCGCCATCACTAGCTGGAGGCTGGCTGCTGGAGGCTGGCTGCAGCTCCTCCACCCCACCATCAGCTGCTGGACGCTGGCTGCAGCTCCTGCACCCCGCCATCAGCTGCTGGAGGCTGGCTTCTGCTCCTCCACCCCGCCATCAGCTGACGGAGGCTGCCTGCTTCTCCACCCCGCCATCACTAGCTGGAGGCTGGCTGCTGGAGGCTGGCTGCAGCTCCTCCACCCCGCCATCAGCTGCTGGAGGCTGGCTGCTGCTCCTGCACCCCACCATCAGCTGCTGGACGCTGGCTGCAGCTCCTGCACCCCGCCATCAGCTGCTGGAGGCTGGCTTCTGCTCCTCCACCCCGCCATCAGCTGACGGAGGCTGCCTGCTTCTCCACCCCGCCATCACTAGCTGGAGGCTGGCTGCTGGAGGCTGGCTGCAGCTCCTCCACCCCACCATCAGCTGCTGGACGCTGGCTGCAGCTCCTGCACCCCGCCATCAGCTGCTGGAGGCTGGCTTCTGCTCCTCCACCCCGCCATCAGCTGACGGAGGCTGCCTGCTTCTCCACCCCGCCATCACTAGCTGGAGGCTGGCTGCTGGAGGCTGGCTGCAGCTCCTCCACCCCGCCATCAGCTGCTGGAGGCTGGCTGCTGCTCCTGCACCCCGCCATCAGCTGCTGGACGCTGGCTGCAGCTCCTCCACCCCGCCATCACCAGCTGGAGGCTGCCTGCTGCT